>NW_024412430.1:6689125-6864123 GCF_014898765.1 Herpailurus yagouaroundi
CCCCCCCCCGGATCCTCAGTTTGTTCTGAGTTTTTAAGAGTCTCTTATGGTTTGGCTCCCTCCCTCTCTTTTTTATTCTCCCTTCCCCTCCCCCACGGTCTTCTGTTAAGTTTCCCAGGATCCACATAAGAGTGAAAACATATGGTATCTGTCTTTCTCTGTAGCACTGCTAGGAATTTACCCAAGGAATACAGGAGCACTGATGCATAGGGGCACTTGTACCCCAATGTTCATAGCAGCACTCTCAACAATAGCCAAATTATGGAAAGAGCCTAAATGTCCATCAACTGATGAATGGATAAAGAAATTGTGGTTTATATACACAACGGAATACTACGTGGCAATGAGAAAGAATGAAATATGGCCTTTTGTAGCAACGTGGATGGGACTGGAGAGTGTTATGTTCAGTGAAATAAGTCATACAGAGAAAGACAGATACCATATGTTTTGTATGCATTTTATATAACTTAGATCACATAATATATACCATATTTCATTCCAACTTTTTTTATTATGACACTTTTGGTTTAGTGAGGTGAGGAATGATATTGTTCTTGCGCATCATTTTACCCCTAGAACCTAAAACACATTGTCAGGTATGTATAATCATCACCTAATACTAGGGAAGTATACTGAACACGCAGTAAATACATATTAGTGTAACAGCGACTATATACTGAATGAAAGTGTGCCGTAAAAAAAGTTTCCCTATATTATTGAAAATATCATGATGACAGTACAGTAAGTCTTCAGGCACAAGTCTTTAGGTATATAGGCTTGTTGATACTTTATTTCCTTTGGAAAGATTCCCAGAAGGTGAATTACTAGGCCAAAGAGTATGATCATTATTTTTTTTAATGTTTATTTTTGAAAGAGAGAGAGAGAGAGAGAGAGAGAGAGAGACAGAGTGCGAGTGGGGGAGGGGCAGAGAGAGAGACGGAGACACAGAATCTGAAGCAGATTCCAGGCTCTGAGCTTTCAGCACAGACTCCGACGTAGGTCTCCAACCCACGAACTGTGAGATCACGACCTGAGCTGAAGTCGGACGCTTAACTGACTGAGCCCCCCAGGCACCCCAAGTATGATCATTATTAAGCCTTTAGGCACAATGACTGTACCAATATAAACACCTGCTATAGAATATGAGGGTGTCCATTTCATCACACCCTGCTATAGTTTGACAGGTGAAGATGCCATTCATATTGTTCTAATTCTTTAATAAGTGAGGCTGAGCTCTTCCTCACCCAATGTTTATCAGCCAATCACATTTCCTCCTTTTGGAAAACAGTTGTTTATGTTTTTTGGCTGAGGACTATTTTTGTAAGGCACTGAAACCATACTCTTAAACCGCTAAAAAGCACTTTGTTTATATTTGGGGGTTTGCTTTGGCCCAGCTGCCCCAGGCACGCTCCTATCTCGCCCGTCCTGCGTGTCTCCCACGATCGCTGCGGGGATCGTCTAGGTGGCATCCACAGAAGCTGGCTGGAAACTACAGAGCACCACACACAGGTAGGAGATTATTTTCCTTCTCCCTGCTGTTACATTTGTAAAGATGTGACGCTGCGTGTGTCAGCTCCTCTCAGGTCTACACAGTCCCTTTTTAAAATGTTTTCAGAATTTTCCTTAAGAGCAGCCACGGTACAAAGACTGACAGAATTAATGAGCACGAAAAAAAAACCATATCCCCATTTCTGAAAGGGAGAGTAAGCAAAGCAGGTATTTTACATGAGGTGAAACACAGAATCACCTGAGATAAGCCTACAATTTCCCCCACTATGATATTAGTAAACACACCAGGTACTAAATATAAGATGAAGACAACTCAAATGCAGATTCTGGTGCAGTCCATTTTCTTTCTAATAGTAGCTGTAGTCAAATTTAGTCTAGTGTGGGAGTCGGGACCATTATAAAATAGGATCAATTCGAGACCTGGAGAACGAACAACAGGGTAGGGACGGTGTTTCGAGCTCTGTGTATGGTACAGCTTACCGAAGGGGCCTGAAAAATCAATAATAGTGCACTGATGATTGTGCTTTTAAAGAAATATGAATGGACTTCACTTGAAAGCACAAAAATTAACCATCTAAGTGGCAGCTTGCTGTAAGGAATACTATGGTTTCAGCCAAAATGCAAAACACATTACACTGCAGTATTGTTAAGGAGGAGCAGAACTCTGTATTTATTTAGAATTCATGTCAAATTTAATTTTTTTTTTCTTTATGTGGCAGGGCACAATTAGACATGGCTCCCCCTTAAGTTGTTGAGATTTTTCCTTAAGAAAATATTTTATGCTTGTACAAAACAAATTATTGGACAGGATGACGCTTTTGATGCAAATGATGTGCTGACGGGACTTTCAATCCCAGTCAATCACAAAATTGATTAAACTCAGGTGGGTCATCGGTGGTATACTTGGCTATTCAACCCATTGCTTTGCTTGAAGTGCTTATGGCCAAAGATAGATATCCCTCCTCTAGACAAACATAAAACTCGTAAGAGAAAATTGACAAGCTGAGGGACAAATGAGCAGGTTAACATTATAAATTATGAGGCAAGTGCATGTCGGTTACTGAAAGAAGAGGAACTTCATATTTAAACATCAACAGTGTTTATGGCTACCTTCCCGTAAAGTTGTTTCCTTCCTTAAAGTAGATGCAGATAACGTTGGGATCTTAGTGGAGGAAAAATCTGTAAATACAGTTTGACTCAGAATTTGACATCTCTGTAAAAGATGGCATTTAGTTTATAAAACCAATTTTAGAATCTTTGAGAAAATTTTATTCTGTCTATATTTGGAATTTGTCATTATTTTTACTGGATAGTTTCTATCGAGAATCTGTAGGTATGTCCATAATACTTATTTTAATGCTTCCTGGGATCAGTAAATGTCATTCCCATTATTTTAGGAGTAAAAACAGTGGAGAGGTATTGTTTGCCCAAGGGGATCTTGTGATTGAGTAGAAAACAATTTTACTTCATGATTAGGTATTCTTTATATGGCCGAAACACTCATGAGAGCTTTGGTAAAAAGTTTTATCTCGAGGGCCAATGCTGGTCACACGGTGGTGGAAGGTGCATCTGCACTTAGCAAGTCTGAACGCCGTAATTTATTAGGCTGCTATGTAACTGATGTCCGCTGTGGGTGCAGCGGTGGCAAAAAAAAGTCATACAGCCTGAGAAAGAAAACACAGAGTAACGAAAATAGAACTGGAGTCAGAGTCAGAAGCCCTCGATTGAAGTCAAATTCTGATCTCAACCCTTTTTAACAAATAATTACGGACACGTCATCTATTTTTCTCCTTTACGAGAAAAGGATGTAGTCAACACTGGAGATCTGAGAAATTCAAATGAAACAAAAAGTATCTAAGGAATTCTGAAGGGATTTTATAGGAAAACCACTTTTCTTGAGACTTAGAGGGCACCTATTACATACTGTAAGTACTCAGTAATCAAGATTTATGGAATCACATTGAAGCACCATCCACCGTTGGGAGGTCAGCTCCCTATCTGTCATGTGTTTTCTTTTACTTCTTTTGGTCACTGTAGTATGATTAAAAAAAAAAAAGTCTTTGTTTGACTCTAAATCAACACTCATCGCCAACTGCGTTAGATAACCTTTCAAAAATCATTAACGAAATTGCGGTGGAGAGGAATTCAGTATCAATTTATTTCATTAAAAAAGAACACTTTCCACAACAAATAAAATAAATTCTGACTAACTCTGACATGGATGGCAGCCAGAACTGCCCGTTAGAAATATTAGTAAACAAAACAAAATAAAACAAAAACATAACTGGAAGGGTGTTAATGCTGGCATTCTTATTATTGGTATTTCTGAGCTGTCTTTGGAAAGATAATCCTTTCCTTTGTTCCTTTGGTACTTCACTTTTTTATTTTAATCGCAAGAATGAAAATATATGTACAAGGGTGGAAGTGCCTAGAATTAAGCCTTTTGAAAGATAGTCAGCATTAAAAAAAAGAAGAAGAATATTAGACTGTTTTAAGCTTAAGTTTTGAGCAAACTGATGAGTAGATTAAGATCCTAAAAATTTCAAAATGAATTTATCTGTTTGTAAAAAGAAAAAAAAAACATATTATTGCCAAGAAGCACTGCACCTTAATGATACGATGTGTTTTTCCTGAACAAATGTTCCTCTATTTAAGCAGACTGTGTGGCATTTGCTCATATTCAATAACTGTGGAAATTTGGAACAAGGTTTCTTCTTTTTTTTTTATGAAAAAGTGTTTAATTCCTTTGCTATGTGCCAGGAACAACTTATGTACAAGTTAATAGGAAATTTTCTGTGTAATAATTTTATTATTTGACCTGACAATAATACTGGTGGCCAACTATTCATTAGAAACTCAAGATGTCGAAGTCGTTTCAACTTGTGTGTTAATTGTTTGATTCTGGGATCTAGAAGCTAACAGCTGCTGGATGGTAAAATATGACTTGCACGTTCATTCCAGCTCAAGCGATACACTGAAATTTTTACTTGGGAATTTAGAATAGGGGTCTAATTCATGCTAATGCGGTGTTATGAAACACATCTGAAGTACTTTTATGACCCACGCCTTGGGCAAGTGAGATGAAACATATTTTAAATGTAGCTCGAAAAAGAACTAGTTACAATGATTTTCATTACACTATTTAGGCAAATAAAAATAGTACCACTGTCTGAATTTCCTATTCTCAGAATTAATTACAGGCAACAATACATTCTGATCCCATTTAACGGGATTGTCTTCAAACAGTCTTTTTAATAGAAGGATCAAAATAGGGGGTTAATGTTTACTAACTACTAGGCATATTTCCATGAGAGCCAGAGTGAAAATCTAGACTCATATTACATACATCACTTCCAAGTAAAACCACTGTTCTCCACAAAGATTCAGTCTACATTTGCCACCTAGAAAAGCACACTGGCACAGGAATATCGTGGATCTATGTGTCCACTGTTGTGTAACACACCAGCACCAGTGCAGCAAGAGACGAGGGAGGAGGTGTCTAGAAAAACAGTTGCCTTCTTAAATAATTCTTCAATCAAAGCTTCTAGAAGCTACAGGGGTCTCTGTGTCCCCTCTCTTCCAACCTCTCCCCTTTTAAGAAAAGCTCCAAGAAGAAATGGGGTCATTAAGCCGCCTCTGGAATTCTTCGAGGGCCAAGAAATAAACAGATCAAGTACAACAGCTGTTACATCATCAGGGTGTGTTACAAGAGAAGAGCACCCTTCCTCAGTCTAATGAAGGCCAATTAATAATCAGCATTTTAATAAACATATCTGTTTTTCAAGACTGAAAGCTTATGACTCTGCCTTGCTAGCCATGTAGAAGTCTGAAGATGCAGTTCATGCTAATGCAGACGGTTATGACCGAGAGAGGCAATTTGGCTGCTTGGAAGTCTCAAATGGTGAAACTGACTTTGGTGAATTCTCTCCAGCCCCGGGTCTGGTTGTGAGCTTTGTAGGCTCAGAAACTTGATCTCACCAGTGTTTCAGAGTGGATGAGATCTCTGTATGAGAATTCAAGGTAACAAAGCTCACAAGAGCGATTGTATAAGACCAGCATGCCAAATTATCACTTCAAAATGAAGAACCTAATTATGAACTGCAGTGGATACTTTTTTCAGTCTGATCAGTGATTTACCTACAGATAGTGTTGGGAAGGGCATGGCCAATAGTTCCTTTATACACTCACATTTTTATCAGGATCTAGGAGGCCAGGAATCTTCCTTCTTTAAATATGCTTAAAAGAAAGAATAACTCAAAAGTCGCCAAGACCATTATGTGTTGACTTTATAGTTTAATTTCCAGAGTTCAATCTTATATCCAATTTCTTAGAATGGAAGAATTTGAAGAATACCACTTATGGCCCTTAGACACTGCTGACATACCCTATCACTTCAGTAGATTTTATTCTCTCCGATTCCAGTAATCTAAGATACCTCCTAGAGCAGATATCATTACTTTCAGGCATTACCTTAAATGTTAAAGAAAATGACTCTCAATGTGTATCAGCCATTTCTTTATTTTGCAAAATTAAGAACTTCTCTGATAAAAACAAGTATATAAGGACGCCGTAAGGTGTCCCTCCTTTTTTCCCTCCCTGGTGCTATTTTTTTCTTACGTGCTCTAGTCTTACAAAATTATTTCTCTCCTTCAGTACGTTTTCTTTTTGTAATTTAAAATTACCTTAGAGGTTTCTTTGAAAATCATTTTACTAGTAAAAGTTTTGTATGAGAACAATACTACTACTTGTTCTACATCAGGAATGCTCTTTTTGGAACAGTTCTGATAAACTAAATTTCACATAGTACCAACTGAAAAGACAACTGGGGAATACAACAAAGAAAATTTTAATATATTTCATTCATGATGAGCCAATTAACTAACTAAACCTGGACTTCTATTCATCCTTACAGGCGCATCGCAAATATCACTTGCCCTGCAAGAGTGGTTCTGATTGTGTCTCCACAGCATTCTCTTCTGCTCTTGCTTTGACCATGGCTTTAACTGACGAGTTGTGTATTCTTTGCCAACGTGGGCATGCTTAAGGCTCAGTTCTGTGCCTTGCTTTGAGTAGATGCTCAATAAATCCTGAATAAATAAATGTGAGTCGCACACATTCCTACTCGTGTATAGGTATGTCTGCGAAAGATGAAATCTTAGGCCTATACTTTTTTAAATGGAATCTGGAAATGGAAACATTTGGGAAGATGATCTTATTCTTGTATTTGAGAGTCCATCTTACTTTGGACTCTGAGAAATGAGTGGCTCAATGAGTTGGACAAAGTTTTCAGAACAGAGGAGAATCAAAATTAGCTGGTTCCAAATAAGGAAAGAAAGATGTATTTGGAAGTGGTATTAAAAAAACAGTCAGAAGATTAAAATAAAATGTTTTATATTTTTTGTGTGTGGCCGGTAATACTCATTTATTCCATGCCAAGAAATGACTGTAAATGCCAAGGCCTTTTAAAAATAAGCTTTTGCAGTTTCCTTTTTAAGGATGATTTTCTGTCCAAATTCATAGAATACCTTTTGTACTTCAGATTTAATTTAAAATATTACATATCTGCTGTTGTCACATGTTCACAACATAACTCTAATGTAAAGAATGTAACAGTCTTTGAAGAAGGATGCTTTACCGAATAGCCATATGAAAAAGTTTAAGAATGTAATTTAGATTAACTTGTAATATTCATTGTTAAAAAAGCTTTCCTATGAGATAAAAATCTACGCAACAGTTTTCCTTAAGCAACCCAAATCTTTCATATGCCCCATGGTACCAGGATACTGGGCTCACGTGAGTACAAAGTGAGAGCTGGTGACAGAAAAATAATTCAGTACACAATCAGATTAATTTTCCCATTCTTTGCTTTCTGTAATTCCTCTGAATTAGAGAAATAGAACCCAGGACCACATGATATGATGAATAATCACACACAAAAATGACATCAAGAGATACTTGAAGCAAAATACTTTGGCAAAGTGAGTTACAAAGTCAGCCTACCCAGCCAGTTAATAAAATATTCATGAGGCAGAGGTGAGCATGCCTAAGTCAGAACAAATTACTTTTGCTCTTTTATAAGAGCATGTTTTCCAACCAGTTTTTAGCTTCGTGTTTTGGAAAAAGGTGATATGTTCATTGTGTCTTTCATAAGACCTTGCCTGAGCCAAGAACATCCTAATTTAATTCTACGGCGAAATTTATCATAAAAGTATAATAATTATTACAAAGTTATATTCCCTTCCAAATATTCATAAAATAAGCACTAACCAAGAAAAATACGTGTTATATTAAGAATAAAACAGTATACCTTCTCAGTGTTATTTTTAAATGTTTTAAATGCTTATTATGCAAGGTATTAAACAATGTAGGTAAAAACATATATACTGAATAACATTTTGAACTCCTCAGATACGCACAACTAAAATTGCACTTATTGAGGAGAAAACAAATCTGGGGCTTGAAATATCGATGGCCACATGATGTATCTTTTTATTTTATTTTATTTTTTACGTTTTTAAATTTACATCCAAATTAGTTAGCATATAGTGCAACAATGATATATCTTCAAGGGGAACAGAGCAGACCGAAATTCCAAGTGGCTTGCAATGCATAATCATTTTGTGACACTAAGATCACACTGTTTTTTCATAAGAACCAACCCCCCTCAACGCCATTAGTTAACCACATGGTTATTATAGTTAGCTTGATTCACTATAAATGCCGTTATAACACCTGTGGTTTCCCTCATTAAGAATTGAATGGATGGGGTCAGGGGTTGAAAGGGCAGCATATGCACTATGAAAGAACTAGTTAACATAGCCTATTATATTGGTGCACTGGTAAATCTCATTTCTATTCATCAGATGATTAGTTCAATCAATATTTATTCCTCTATGCTCCCTTTGTCTTGTGCTACAAAGGAGACATCCTTCAATTCATGGCATCAGCCTTGTTATCTATGAATTTGTAGCTTAATTTGAGAGGGAATATTTTATTTATTTGGCAGTCCTGAGTTCTTTGATTCCTTTTCTCTCTAATTATCATTAGGTAGTATAATGGAGTTTTGTGTAGATTATTTATAAATAGATGCCATTAACAGTTTCTTTTTATGCGACTCAAGTACCACATGTATTCATTTCTTTCTTTTGAATGCTCTGGAAAGTTGCTTCTGTTTCTCTAAATATGTTTGAATTTGGAAGTCTGGATTGTGAAAGCAAAGATAAGAATGATTTTCTCTCTCAAATATTCATTCTTCTTGTCTGAGTGGGCGGTTATAGGCACATACATATACATATTGTGTATCAGTGTGTATCAACAGACGCCTCCAAAGACTGCTATTATCTGCTAGGGATTCTGTTAAGTCAGAGATTCTATTCAAAGTAAGATAAATATTTGCAAGAAGCTGTAATTGGAAGATGATTACAAAATTACAGGAATAATACTTTATGTGTAGAGCGCTCATTTTATCAAAGGTCATTATTCATTCCATTGCAAAAGACTTATTTCATTTGTCTACTTAATTTCTATCCTTTAGGTAAGAATGGATGGAATGGTAAAACCACATATTAATTAGTAAGCACAACGTCCACTCCTAATATTTACTTTTCTGTATATTTTAACATCACAATAAAATGTTTCATTATTCATTAAATGAACAGCAATATAATTTAAAGCCTTTATGTTTTGTTGCATTTATACAGCAAACACAAAGAAAAGAAATTCTTTTCTTAACGACAGAATAAGAAAAATATACGTATATACTAAGCCACCTCAATCACTAATAACTTTTGCACTAATAACATAAAGTGCTCATAACCTTTGATTTGTTTTAATCTGGCCAGAATTTGATGGCTTTAACCTGGAAATTACTTCTCCTGCTTGCTCATATAATTATCTGTAAGGCTTAGATTTCAAGAATGTACAGTAACAATGATGTTATTGTTCACAATTTAAAACCTTACTTGATTTACAAATTTGCCGAACACCAGCATATCTACCTATGTAGAATGTTTTTAACTTGATAATTTACTAGAATACTTTTAAACTCTGTATTAATTGAATGCTACAATATGCACTTTAAATTAGAGGTATATATACTCATTGCAATGAAAAAATCTGTAAGTGTTGTGATTCACACTTTTATTTTTTAGAACTATTGTAGTAAAAAGCATAAAAACTACAATGGCCACATTATGTTTCTGAAAGGTGGACACAAGTTTATAAAATGTGATATAATGGCTGAAAAAAAAAAGTTTTGCTTGTCTTTCTCTTTTTATCTACAAAAACTTGAGTCATGTTAAAATCCTAGTGCCAATTCTATATATGCTACTTTTAGGGAAAAAGTAGGTATTATTACATAGTTCGAGTGGCATTTTCATGAAGACCAACCCTAAAACTTAACATTTTCTTGGTGCTGTAAAATCCTTGGTGCTATAAAATCCTTGTTGCTGTAAAATTAGGTTTCATGATTCTGTAACATTTAAATTTGAAATACAGTGTATCCTCATCACGTTCACACCAGAATAACTGCTTTTAAGGCTATTAATAGTTTAGTATTTAACAAATTGTCACCAAAATAAGTAAAGGCTAGCATTCATATTTAAGAGTATAAAATAAACATGCTATTTATGTTAAAGTAAAGCTTCACATAAACTACTTTAATAATGATACGAGAAATCATCTTGTAAGGATTTTCTAAACAGTATAGCAAAAGCTATACCATTCTTGATGTAAAATCCAGGACTTCTAAGTTTTAAATGAATTCTAACAAAGGCGTTTTAATCTTGTATCCCTCATGTTTATGAGGCCTGCTCTTCAAAAGTTCCCCCTTTATATTTCCATCCTGGTTTCCCAGTTCCTGATTATCTGAACATCTAGACAAGTAAAGACAACCCTTGCTGTTTCTAAGACATATCCCAAAAGCTGAGGATGTCCTACACTTCTGTGTCATAAAACTTGCTGTAAATTCACTCAGGGTGTTGGAGATGGGGGGAGGAGAGAGTCCCAAGTGGTAACCACCTAGGAACATATTTTATGTTTCTGGCTACATATTTTTTTTCCCAACAATACTTGAAATACAGCTTCAGAATTTTTCTTTAAACTGTTTAAATGTTCACTTTTCTAGGAATAAGGACAGCTTACTGATGATTATTTAATGAACATTAATGGACTACTCACAGACATGTCCTTCCAGCAATGTTTGTTGTTTTTTTTTTTAATTGGGAAAGGTGGAATCTTGGTTAGAAATATTTCATTGGAATTTGTGGAAGAAATTAAGATAGAAATCTCGGTTAGAAATATTTAATCGGCATTTGTGGAAGAAATTAAGATAGAGAACTCATTTAGGAAATCGAAAGGCCTGGCCAGCAGGACATTCAGAGCTCCAGACTTCCAAAGGGCTACCATGCCTCTCAGAGCAAGCTACTGTTTTTCTCAAGTTAGCAGTTAATAAAAATTAACTACCTGAAAATAATAGATGAAAACTGGGCTTTCAAAAAGCCAAGCCCCATCCTTGTTTACAGCAAGCATAAAACCAGATTTCTAATCCATAGAGGCCACAATCACCTATTGATTGCGAGGACATCTGTGCCCCTGTTTTGGGAGGTAGGGCTTTCTGCGGAGGCAGGGCTGAAAAATCTGACCATTTCTGTGTGCCTGTGTACTAAACAGCTGACAGGTTTCTCAGGAAGGAGTCTTGAAACCCACACCTGTGCTCACCCGTTTCTCACCTATGGACAGGGTCCAATTAAAAGTCTTCCCTTTCGCCTTTAGAAGCTATTAGAAGCTATTCTTTTTGAATGCAATCTGCGAAGTAGCATCTCTAGAACTTAAGTGGTACCCTCTAGCAGACAAAGGGTGACGTGCTTTGTGTGCCAACAAATACAACCTCCTTCGCCCCAGGCCAGCCCAGAGTAAGCCACCGAGCTAGGGACAAATCAGTTCAGCAGTGGGCACGATAATGACCTCCAGGATCAGAGCCTTTTAACCCCTTTCTTACCCATCAAGCTTCCGTTGAGATAAAGTCTCTTTTAACTACCACAGATCTGCCCGAGGTCGGAAGGAGGTGGAGGGTGGGTGGGTTTGCTGGATTGGTCCCGAGGGAGACCACTTAATCCTGGACCAAGTTTATGTCGCACAAAGCGTCCTGACTCAGGATAGTTACCAACTGCAAACACTGAAGCCGAGGCCAAGGCACTGACAGGGACCCCTTGGAGATGGGGAGAGTGTGTGTGTGTGTGTGTGTGTGTGTGTGTGTGTGTGTGTTGGGGGAGGGGCGTGCACGGGAGAAACGGAGTGGGTACACAGTAAAGCCAAGTTCAAAAACCGTCCCCTCCCCTTGTGGTAGGCTGATTAGTATCCCAGGCACAAGAGAAAGCTGATTCCATTCGGCTCTCACTTCTCAAGTTCACACTCAAGTTCAACCCCGACTTCCACAAGACCTCTGAGTAGCCTGGATCTCTTCTCAACCTATCCTTAAAGAACAACTCCTGCCTTCCGCGGGAAGGGGCAGTCTGTAGGAAATGCACAGGGATGGCTGAGGAGAGACAGTGAAGGGTCAACAAAGGAGAGCCTGGGAGGTAGAGGAAAGGAATCTGCCACCTTGTAAGCTTGCAAATTTTTCTCCAGTGCGAATCCCCGGTTCGCCCTTGTGAGTTAGAACTTGTAAGCTCTTCTGGGCAGCCTGGCTGGCGTGACGCCTTTTGGAAAGTGGGTGTGGGCTTCGACTGGTTTCTAAAGGTGAGCCCTAGGCGAGGCGCCTGGCTTTCAACCCTTCAAGCTGCTGCAGTCCCTGAAGCGAGCGCGGTGGCGAACCCGGACTGCCTGGGCTTACAGCTCCTTCAGGAGCAGCGCGATCAAGCTACAACCCACTCCTGCCTCATACTCCTCGGGTTTTCTTCAATTTAAGGGGCGAGTGAGCGGCTTTTACGCCGCAGGTGCTAGTGCCGGGTCGCAGCGTAGGTGACTCGTGGTTTCGGACCTTCAGAACATAAGAACACCGCCACGGGAGGAATGTTGGAAGGGTCGAAGCAAGGGAATTCCGGGCGACCTGGCAGCCCCAGACCAGAGGAGAGGAAATTGAAAGGAGAGCGGATGGTGGTGAGATGGGACAGAAAAAGGAAAACAAAGACCCGGGGCATCTTTCACTTAAAGGTTCTATACTCGCCAATTGCCCAGTATAGTTTTCTGAAAGAATTTAGACAGTGGAGCATGTGACCAAATCCCCAACTGGGCCCCTCAACCGGAACCAGCTCGCCAGCGCAGATGCCCCACTCCCAGTGCACGGGTCAATCAACCATCCCACCAGACCGTCCCTGTCCCTGATCTTCAGCTACTTCCCTCACACCCACTTCCTTGCACAACCTCTCTGTTCCTTCTCCTCCTTCCCTTTTCCTGCCACGTCCCCAATGCCCAGCCAGCTAACCCAGTCCCTGCCCCTAGTGTCAAGCTATGGGGACTCACTATGCCCAGCATGGGGAGCATGCCGCCTGCTCCCTCGGGGCCCTCCTAGAGAGGTGCTGGGGAGTGAGGGGGAGGTGTGCACTGCCCGGTGGAAGGTGACGAGTGTTTGCAGTTCTTCCTGTCGGTCCACCTGTCGCCGGGTCAGGGATGTAGGGAGGCCAGGGGCTGGCCGTTTCCAACTTTCTGTTACCAGGACCCGGAGGGCACGCGGAGGGTAGAGGAGTGCCCCACAAAACCGAAGAGTGGCCAGGAAGAAAAACGGAGGGAGGGGGGAGGTGAGGCAGGTGCCCAGAGGCTTGCACGTAACCCATGGCACTCTGGCACCGGGCCCGCTCTCCAAGAAAAGAGTGAAGTTGTGGCCGAGCAGAAAGTAAGGGAGTGCGCGCAAGAAACCTGAGGGTCCCAGCACTGCGCGGGGAGAGACGGACAGAGTGACTCCCTAGAGCCGGCCAGGCCATCTGCTGGGGCAGTCCAAAGGGTGGCCAGAGGAAGCGTCTTTCCCCTGTCCCCCGCGCGCTGCCCCACAGCTGCCAGCTCACCCCGAGAGACCTGCCACCGCCGTCGCCGCTGGGGGTCTTGGCTCGAGGGCTCACCCGGCACCGCCTCCCGCAGCGGCCCTTCGACAAAAGAACCTTCTCTGACGCGGGGAGCGCGGGCTCTCCTATCCTCTGGAACTTTCTCCGCACAACTTTTTTCGGGGTGGCGCTCGTCCCTGGACCGCACGGGCTCCGCGCGAGGACCTGGCCGGGGCGTAGCGCCGGCGCAAGAGAACCCGCACAGGGGACGATCTCGGAATCCGCGTCCAGTCCCGGGACACCACCCCTCTGCCCACCACTCCCACGAAGGGACGCGTTCGCGGCCCGGGACGCCGGTGGGCCTAGCAAGCCCGAGTCTGCGTGCCCGCGCGCTCCCGGCCCGCCGCCTGCCCGTGCGCCCGGCGCGCCCCACCCCGGCAGGCCACCGCTGCGCGCCCGGCGCTTCTAGCCGCTTCTGCCGGGAGGCAGCCCGCTCCCGCTCTCCCTCCACCCAGGGTCCGCTTCCGTACCCGGGAGTGACAAGCAAACACGGCTCGGTGCAACTCGCGGACTGGGAGACCGCAACTAGCGTCGCTCCCCTCTCCAAAAAGCGCCCTCCTGCGTCCCTCCAGAACTCCCGAGAGGCATCAACACCTTCCCACAACTTTCTACGCCCAGGCCGCTCGTAGCCCACCTGCGAACGCGAACTCGAGCACTGCGCGCCGCGAACCTCTCCCCCCCCCCCCCCCCCCCGGGCAGCGTGCGCTCCCCTCCCCCATCTCCCCATCTGGCTGGAGTTGGCCGGACCCGGGGAGCCTCGGGGTCCGCGGGCTCGCTTACCTCGCATGGTGTGGCCGCTCTCCCGCTCCGCGTAGTCATGAAGCTGCTCCCAGCCCGAACCCCGGAGAGCCCAAAAATCCTGCTCAGCACGAGTGAAGAAGGTGGTCGGCAAAGAGCTGCTCCGCCGAGAAAACCATCCCTTTAGGCGGACGCCGTGGCCAGAGGGTGACGTTTGCCGCCGCCGCCGCCGCCGCTGCTATGTTAACAGTTTTGATGATGGTGGTGATGACTGTTTTGATGGTTGTTTGGTTGTTTGTTTTCAGGAAGGGTGGAAAAAAAAATGGGCTGTCTGGCTGGTGCCTGGGTTTTGTTTTGCTTTTGTTTTTTTTTTTTCTTTTTTTTTTTTTCTTTCTCTCTAATGTGCTTGCTTTTTAAAAATGCCACCGCCTCCGGCTCAGAAGATTTCTTTTGTGATCACTTGGACTGAGGAGGAGGAGGAAGGGCAGCAGCGGCAGGAGGAGGAGTTGGTGGTGGTTTTGTTAGTTACAAAGAAGGAGAAGGAGCAAGGGGGGGGAAGAAAAGGAAACAGAAAAGGAAGAAAGGCGGTGTGGATGGCAGAGCATGTGCGTTTTCACATGACATCTGTGCCTGTTAGCGGATCCAGTGAATTTTCACTGTTCAGTTACAGGGAGGAAGGGAGCGAGAGAGAAAGAGAGGAGAGAGATGGAGAGAGAGAGAGCCGAGAAGGCGCTTATACGCGAGGGCGGGCTTGGCCGGGACTTCCAGGCCCCGCCTCCTGTCAGCGCCGCCGCCAATCAGAGCCCGGCAGAGCTTGGAGGGGGCGGGGACCACGGGGGAGGGGACGCGATTCCCGGAGCGGGGCGGGGGGTTGCAGCCTGGAGCCCGAAGACGGCCGGAGCTGAAACCGGTCACTAGACACTGTCCGAACTGGGCAGAGGAGGGGGAAGCGCCCAGAGAGTGGGGCAGACCTGCAGGTGACATTCACTTCCGACTCGGGGAGGAGGGAGAAGGCGCTTGACCAGCCCTTTCCAGGAGAGGGGCGCGGGGCTCCCCGGGTCCCACGTTCCGTCCCTCTCTCGAAGCGATTGCCTGCCCCGATAGTTAGTTTTGAATTTATGGCAGCGCTCCGCGGAGTCCTCTCTCGGTAAACTCCGCATCTCTGGCGGGGGTTTCCAGGAGCAGGACGCTTCAGCGTTAGTGGCAGAATGATGCAAATCAACTTCATCACTTTGAGCATAGACCAAAATGCAGTCCCGTGCAAGTGTCATCTGCTTCCTCTGAAATCGTCTTTCAGATGCTTCCCGTCCCGAATCCTAAAAGCAAAACCCACGAAACACTAAGATTTCGTCTGTTAAAAAAAATTGTTTAAAAAACATTTTAATATCTTCTTTTTGTCAAGGACATTTTTATTAGCACTTGGAGGATCTCCTGGCATTGGGCTACCCTATTCAAGGATAACAGCCTCAGTGGACATTGTGGCCACCTCAGTGATGCAAGGGAAATGGCTGAGGCCAGAGGTATGATTGTCTGGTGCTGTTTATTTGATTGAGGTGCAGGGCTATTTAGGAGGGAAGACTTTTAAGTCCACTTGCTACCAGAAGACACTTATCTATTTATTGGAGACTGGCAATTAAACGTAAGTATTTTGTATTCCTTAGGTGAAAACTGCCATTTATTTGTATTTTGATAAAAATCCAGTGCGTATTTCAAAACTGTTCCTTTGCAAGTTTCCCCTGAGTGGACAAAGTAAACATATGGTGATCACATCTACTCCCTCCCGCTGCAGTAGGTTAACTGGTCCCCTCAAAGGCAGAGGTGAAAAAATTGGCTTCTTCCACTTGGTGTTAGGCATTGAGGCTTCAATTCATTAGTCTACCTGTTGGCAGAGCGGGCCTCATCATCATTCATGTGCCCAAATAATTTGATCTTTACTGGTATTTATTCAGATTTTGTCATGTAACACAAAGTGCGGTGCACAATTGGCAATTATGTAGTTAATTACTCCACCCTATACTGCGAAGTAGTTTGTACTCGCCCCCCCATTTATATAAAAAATAGATTACTTGCTGAATCTTCCCTAGCGCTGAATTGACTTAGCCCTGCTATATGCCCTTCAATTTGCAAGCCAATGTGTAATTTAGAAAAATTTTAGTATTAAGACTGAAAGTTGATTGAGTCTTTAATTAAATGAAATGAACAAAAGGAAGTGACTGTTCAGAATAGTTATTCCCTTATAAATACCTTTCCCCTAGATTTGTAATTGACACAGTAGTTAATCTTTTAAGATAATATTTAAGGCTCCCTGGTTTTTATCATTTTTAATCAAGTAAAATATATTCATCATAACTACATTAAAGCTGCACTAAGTTATGCCTAATTTAGTTGCTTCATTAAAAATTACTGAATGTAAAATAGTCAAGAAACAAATTGTGACTATATCATTTTAATTTTATGTGCTTCCAACAGAGACACAGGAATGGTGAAAGTTCCCAGGTCTTTGTAAACACTATAATTATTATTGTTGTCATTATTTTAGATTTCTATTTCTGATTAAAGAGAAATTTCAGAATTCAAGAATTTTAACTCTTTCTTCTCTCAAATTTCTGAACATTTATTGAATTCTTAAATTTCTTTTGCTGCTGCAATATCTGTAATTCTTAAAAAAAAAAAGTCAACACATATATGACAAGTGCCTGTCCCCCTCCTAAACATTTTTATGTGACCTTTGCTTTGTCAGTACAACAACGCATAATTTTGCTTACAACTCTATCACATAGTTTTTAATCCCTTCTGAATACTTCTGAAAAAAATTGTCAATTAAAAATACTTAAGTTATATCATTTTCAAAACTGTATATATATATATACATATTATATATGTATATATGTATACATGTGTATTTATTTATATTATATTATATATCATATCATATCATATCATATATCATATCATATCATATTATTGTATTATATTATATTATATTATATATGGTGCTACAAAAGTATTTCTCTTTTAGAGTGGAATAAATGTTGATCACTGGTTATACTGTGGTGATCTGGGATATTTTGGATCTTCCTAAAAATTCAAAAACTGAGTTCTTGAGCATTTCTAATAAATTGCAAATTATGTCAACTGAATGGAACCTATTTGTGTAAAATAAATATTCAGGACTTAAATCAGCATTTTCCAAGAAGTCATAAAATAGTTACATATAATCTGATGTTTTTGTAACCTATCTGCCAGCAACTATCCATATTTTGATTGGCATAATAATACATTAATATAATGTCCTTGCTCACATGAAGTGCAGCGTCGGTCATTACTTGAATGATTGTAGAGCTGTTTGGTTTCCTATAGTCTTGAAGCTCTGCTTTTGGCTCTGGGCCTGAAAGATGTTCCAAGCTGCTATCTAAATTGTGATAATTTTAAATGAAAATCAGTAGGTCACATAGCACTGTGCTTAATCTCAAGAACAGATACAATTTTGATTACGTTCCTGCTAACTGTGTTCTGAACATACCACCATCCCTCAGGTTCAGCTCTAAGGACACAGAGTAGTAACGACAAGAAATATCTTGACAGAGGCAAAGGTTTGTCATGAGCCAACCAGTTAGGGTGAACACAGCATGTAGGATTATTTCAATCCTCAAATGCTTCAACCAAAATAGGAAGTAATGCTTCACCACATTCTGAGCTGGCCAGTCTATAGATTCTACTTAAAATATCTCTGCATCTTGGAGGAACATTGGCAATATTGATAATAACATTACATTTAGAATGACTAAAAGACTGGGTGTTTAGGGGGCTATGTGGCTGTGAAAGTCATGACAGATATACAAAGCTACCTTAAATACTGGGAAAACGAGAAAAAAAAAGATAACTTTATATGTTTAGACCTATTAAAAATAGAAAAGGTGAAGTACTGAGCTTACTGTTGCTGGAGGCAACCAGGAAAGATTGAATGAAAAACTTTGGTAAAGATGCTCTGGTTTACAGATTTCTTTAGTGGGCTGAGAACTGTCTAGATTGGCTCTAATAACTTCCGCAACTCTAAATGTATTCACATGGAGACACTACTGCCCCAGCAGTTGCAGCAGACCTGTGCTTCCTAACATGAGAACAGGAGCCAGGATTTCCCAAGACTTTGGAAGAGTTCTGGGTACTTTATAGGTGCTTGATAATTATTGGCTGAATGAATGCTTTCTACTCTTTTGTCCCCTGGATGTGAACCAGAAATATAGCAAACACCTAAATAAGAGCTCTTCTTTCTTAGTTTCTAGTGGGGAGGAGAAGGGGAGGAAAGAGAGAGAGAAATGAGAGTTTTCTTTTTTCCTTTTAAACTCTCCTAATTTGTGGAAGAAAAAAAAAAGAAACACTGATGTTTGGGTTTGGTTACGTAATTATAAAAGAAAGCAAAATCTACTTATTTTCATATTTGTTACCATTCTGTTTTATTCTCAGATGGAGGGTTTTCATAATTTTTAAAATTCTGCTTCATTTAAACAAATGTTTATTTACTTTTGAGAGAGAGAGAGTGTGAGCACGTGTGTGAGCAGGGGTGGGAGGCAGAGAGAAGGAGAGAGAGAATCCCAAGCAGGCTCCTCACTGTTGGCACAGAGCCTGATGAGGGGCTTGAACTCATGATCTGAGCTGAAGTCAAGAGTCAGATGCTTCACCGACTGAACCGCCCAGGCACTCCAAGTTCTGCTTTGTTTTTAAGTATGAATGCAAATTCAATAACTTTTCAGAATGCAATAAGAGAAAATATGTTTAAAATGTATATCTTGTGCTTTATGTAATAAATTGGAAAGAATGCATGGGCCAAAACAAAATGAACCCCAATAGGTGGGATAGGAGGTAAGGTAAGCTTTAGGAAAATGGCAAATTAGATTAGGGAAAAAAAGAGCTAACATTTATTGGATGAACCACATAGTCTATCAGCCTCTCTAATTTTTATTTCCTTAAAGAACCTACATGGTGTGTATTATATCTCACTCCCCTAACCCCTGCCTTTTTTTTTTTAAGATAAAGGCTTAGAAAGGTCAAGTAACTTGTCTAAGATCACAAATCTAAAAATGTTGGATCCACGATTCAAACCCAGATATAGTCTCTACAATGTAAGTTCCATTTTATTGTTTTCAGTGCTAAATTCCCAGAATCTAGCATTTTTCCTGGCAAATAGTACATGCTCCAAATGCACTTGTGGACATTTGGACTCTTGTCCACTGCACAGTACAGCATATCTATACACTCCATGACTGAAGCTAGTTATTTGCTAAATGCCATTAAATAAAGAAAAGTGACTTTAGAGATCAAAGGATACTGTGAAAAAATTATTATGCCTGATTCAGGTCCATCACGGAGTCTAGGAAATACTTTTGTAATAAATATTTCAGGTCATACATAGTATGGGGCTGAATTAAAATGGTACCAGTAAGGGGCTCCCGGGTGGCTCAGTTGGTTAAGCGTCCGACTTCGGTTCAGGTCATGATCTTACAGCCCATGTGGGGCTCTGGGCTTATAGCTCAGAGCCTGGAGCCTGCTTTGGAGTCTGTATCTCCCTCTCGCTCTGCCCCTCCTCCACTTGCCCTCTGTCCCCCTCTCTTAAAAATAAACAAAGACATAACAAAAATTAAAATGGCACCCATAAAAATGAAAAAAAAAAGGGTGGGGGGAAAGGTTGGACATGTTTTGAAAGGCAAAAGCTATGAAGTCTAGTTCATGATGATATGGTGGTACTTGTGGGCAGTGCGTTGGTTAAGATGAGAAAGAAGTCAAACCACAGCTTCATAATTAGGAAGCTGGTAGAATGAATATACCATCAATAGAAATAAGGAAGGAAGGAAGAGTAGGTTCTTGACTGAATAGAGGAAAATGTTGAGATTAATTTTCAGTTTTTGTGTATACTGATGACAATATCTAATAAATGGTTGGGTAGGTAGAACTGAAGATTGGGAAATTGTTAAGAGGTGAAAATAAAGATTTTTAAGATGCTCAAAACCATTAAGCAGAAGCAAAATAACATGAGAAGAAACCAAATGTCTCTTTTTAAGGGGTAGTAGGTGGAGGATAAGCCAATGAATAAGAGGATGGATGGGTGATGGTGGACTATGTTGGTATTGTATCAGAGAAGCCAAAGTAGGGAAGAGTTTCAAGAAAGAAGGAATGATCAACAATGTCAAATATGCAGAGAACTCAAGGGCCATTGGGTTTGCTGATTAGGAAGTTATTAGTGATTCCCAGGAAACCTTCAGGACAGAGGACTAAAGAGCTATTAAGTCACGGATGAATGCAGGGAAGAGTTTGGATTATCCTTTCTAGTTGTTTGGGGGATGGGAGAAGGGTGGACCATTAGCTGAAAAGATGGTAAATCAAGTGTCCTCTCTCTCTCTCTCTCTCTCTCCACACACACACACACACACACACACACACACACACACACACACTTCTTTCCTTCTATATAAATCTGGGACTGAACAAAATGGTAATTTTAAATATAAAAAGAGAGTCTGAACAAATGAGATCAGTGGTCGTAGGTTAGCTTTGGTAACAACAGCACCTTTTCTTCTGAGACCAAAGTCAAGAAACAGAATGGATAGATAAAGACCAAGCAACATTGTAGAGTTAATGGGATTTGAAAGCATGGGTAGAGGGAAAATATTAAGGTCTAGGTGCCAGCAATTAATTTACCTGTGCAATCCCATGCAAGTCACATTATTTCTGCATCCCAGTTTCCCCATTATACAGTGAGTATCTTTTTTTTTAAGTTTTTATTTAAGGGGTACCAAGGTGGCTCATTCGGTTAAGCCTCCAACTTTGGCTCAGGTCATGATCTCGGGTTCATGAGTTTGAGCCCCGCGTTGGGCTCTGTACTGACAGCTGAGAGCTTAGAGCCTGCTTTTGATTCTGTGCGTCTCTCTCTCTCTGCCCTTCTACTGCTCGCACTCTGTCTCTCCCTCTCTCTCTCTCAAAAATAAATAAACATTAAAAAATTTAAAAAACTAAAGTTTTTATTAAATTCCAGTTAGTTAATATACATTGTAATATTAGTTTCAGTTATACAATACAGTGATTCAACAGTTCCATGCATCACCCAGTGCTCATCACAACAAGTGCAGTGAGCATCTTAAGGACAGTAACTCTGTCATTTTCATTTTGGTATCCAGCACCTGGTGTTCTAGAAACTGCTTGTTAAATGATTTAGTTCAACTTGACAGTTGGATCATTAGTGAAACTTTTGTCTCAGTTTAGTGCTTGTCCTGTTATATTTTGGTAAACTCCCAATTTTTTATCATGACCCTTGAAGACTTAAATATAACAAATCCCCATTTACATAAGCTAGATTGACTGGATCTCCTTTTGTTGCAAACATACAAGCTCTACCAAAACAGGCTGATTGAAAAAACATCAAAGGCACAAACTAACTACTGGCTGCCAGTATGTTCCAGACACTACACAGCAAAAGATGAGTTATGCTTTATTTTATAAAACTAGATTAAAATATTTTAATGTTTCTTTAGAAGAATAAATGCCTGTGAATAGCTAATGAAATTACTTCAAAAAATAAGGCTGGTTCAGAATGAATTTAAATGTATAATAATGCTTAGCCAAAAAACCAGAAAATACACTAACATTAAAAAAAATTTTTTTAACATTTGTTTATTTTTGAGAGCTAGAGAATGAGCAAGGGAGGGGCAGAGACAGAGGGAGACACAGAATCCGAAGCAGGCTCCAGGCTCTGAGCTGTCAGCACAGAGCCCGATGTTGGGCTCGGACTGACAAACTGTGAGATCATGACCTGAGTCTAAGTCGGATGCTTAACCAACTGAGCCACCCAGGAGCCCCTACACTAACATTTTAATAGAGTGTAACCTGAAGAATTAGAGGGAGAGTGAAGACTATAACATTTTTTGTGCCATATATTTTGTACTGTTTATTTACAAGAGGTAAATGTGTGTGTGTGCGTGTGTGTGTGATAAAAAAAGATTTTTTTCAAGACAACCAAAGTAGAAAAAAAGGAGATTAGTACAGGGGACTTCCCTTACCAAAAATTACTTGAAAATCATTCCAATAAAAATAAAATATATTGTTGGGGCACCGAGGTGGCTCAGGCGGTTAAGCGTCCGGCTCAGGTCATGATCTCGCAGTTCATGAGTTTAAGCCCCACGTGAGGCTCTCTGCTGACAGCTCAGAGCCTGGAGCCTGTTTCAGATTCTGTGTCTCCCTCTCTCTCTGCCCTTCCCCCACTTTCACTCTGTCTCTCTCTGTCTCTCAAAAATGAATAAACATTAAAAAAAATTAAAATATATATATATTATCACAAAAGTAGGTAAGCATCAGAGCATACATAAATGATTTAAGACTGTGAGAACTTTATATAAAAATCAAAATGGATTTTAGGTTCAGGTTAGAAAATATGCATTTTAATATCATAGGCAATGCCAGATTTCTATATCATATCACATACAAGAGTACATTTCAGATGATTAGAGAATTTAATGAAATATATAAGTAAAAGCCCAAAATAATAAAATTATATTTTTGTGTATATTTATATAATGTGGATAGGGGCAAACTTTTCCAAAGTAGTAAACCCAGTCCCTGTGAAAATAAAAAGTTAGATGTATGTCCCTATGTACAAAGTAAAAAGGTGAATATTTTGAATGGCAAAAGGCCCCCCAAAGAAAGTGAAAATACACACAGCAGACTGGAGAAAATACTGCTGTAGAAACAAGTAGTACTTTTTATAAAAATGCATACACACTTATACATTATAAGAATTGGATAAAAAAAATCTCAAAACGGGGGTTGGTAGAGAAGAAAGGGGAGCTGCTAAATTTAGATTTTTTTCCTGATTGTTTTTGCTAAAGATGAACGTTTCTCCTTTGTGTTTGTATTTGTTAATGCTACTGAAAACTCCCTTTCCAAGATCATCTGACAAACTTTAAGATACTTTCTTGTTTATTTATTAAGATATGAACTAGATGCAAATGGACGGTTTCGTATGGCTTCATCTTAGCTGCTGATACACTGCAAAATTTATCTTGAATTGGCTATTTTTCTCTATATTCCTGCCCCATCAATTCAAGCTACTGTCCCTCGCCTACCTAGATGGGTACCAGGTTCTCAGAATTTGTCTCTCTACCTCCATTTTTGCCCCTTAATCTATATATTTTCCAACTGGCAGCTAGACAGAACATTAAAAAATGTAAGTCATATAATAGATAACCCCTTGCAAAAAACATTAGAGTGTCTTTCTATTGCACTTAAAAATAACCTTATCAGGGCTTACAAAGAGAGTGAAAACATTCTGGTTTGCACTGACGCCCTGAATAATTATTAGAAGTGCCCTGTTTCATTCTCAAAAGTATTCCAGTCTGAGCAATACGTAATACAGTTGCCCTAATTGTAAGCGTCTGCTGGCTTAAAGGTTATGTTTTCAGAGAAAATTCTCCCTCATCATACTATCTAACAGAGTACTCATTCATAATGCTTTTTCAGAGCATCTTTTTGTGATCAGATCATAATTATGATTATTTACTTTTGTCTTGTTATTATCTAATGAAGGGAATGAATTAATTTATAATTAATATTATTATTTGCCCTACGAGGCAAGGACCACATCTCTGTTATTTTGTATCGTATCATCAAGACCTAGTATGGTGGTTGACACCTAGCCCATGCTTAATCGAAGTTTGTTCAATAATCAATAATTTGGACTGATTGTCAAAATTTAAGCAATGTAGGGGCACCTGGGTGGCTCAGTCAGTTTAGTGTCAGACTCTTGATTTGGGCTCAGGTCATGATCTCATGGTTGGTGAGTTCAACCCCACATTGGGCTCTGTGTTTTTTAAAGTTTTCTGTTGGTTAAAGTTCTCTCTAGCTGCCAATTGGAAAATATATAGGTTAAGGGACAAAAATCTGGAGGTAGAAAGACAAATTCTGAGAACCTGGTCTTCATGTAGGTAGGCAATGGACAGTAGCTTGAATCCTCCTTGATGAGGCAGGAATATAGAGACAGCTCATGTGCCCCCTCTCTCTCTTTCTCAAAACAAATAAACATTAAAAAAATAAAACTTAAGTGATGTAAGTAATGCTTTTTGTTTTCTTTTTGAAAACTTGGCCTATACATTTGCTAAGATGTCTTCATGTCTCATTATGGGCACATTTAAAAATACATGTGGTATTAAGTTTTTCTTTTTAAGACGATATATATCGTGATGATTAAGTATATCAGTTCTGGAGTAAAATGAAACAAAAAAACACCCCCCCCCCAAAAAAAAACCCATAAATTGTTTTCCATTCCAGATCTGCTATTTTTAATGTGAGCTGGTAGTTAACATGCTTAAAATGCGCTTAAAAATATTTAAATAGGACTAATGAACTCAAAAGGAAAAAAGGAGATATGCTAACATAGTGCTTAGCACATCATGATCATGCAAAAATCATCAACTATTTATAATTTTATGACTTGCTTGTGGAAAATCTGTTTAATGAGTTAGCGACAGCAAAGTTTTCAATTCAGGTCAATTAGACGTTGCCTGTCTATCACAGTTCCCGGTTACTTGTAAACAATCAACAAAAGCACAAATATCAGTTGTTTTCCATTTCCTTTTCCCCAAATGCTTTGTGACCCTGCTTTTTTTTTTTTTCTCCTTTCTTAGTCTGAATTGATCAATATTGGAGTATTCCATTTATTTTTCTCCCATTGGTTTGCTGGTTCCACATCTTTACTATTCTTTTGGTAATCCTCCTAGAGATTAAACATGTGTCCTTGGATTATTAGAACAAATATAAATGAGTACTTTTACCACACTGCGGTCAATGCTAAGACTTTAACACGTTGAACTCTGCTAAACTTCCCTATCCCATTAGTACCATTAGTGTTATTGTTGTCATGTATCTTAGTTCTACATATATTTTAAACCCCATAAAATATTATTCATATTGTGATTATTATTTTGCATCATCAGTATTCCTTCAGATTTGCCCCAAATTGAGTCATATAATTTTTTTTCTGCATTTTTGTGTTTCTCTTGTGGATCATTTTCCTTCTGCTTGAAGAACTACTTTTAGCATTCCCTTTCATGTCGGCTGCTGCTGCTGAACACACTTGGTTTTTGGTTATCTGGAAATGTTTATGTTGCTTCACTTTTGAAAGATGGGTTTTTTACTGGTTGCTGGATTTCTTTCTTTTTTCCACACTCTGCTCATATCATTCCATTGTCTTCCGTCTTACATCTTTTCTGTTGAAGAGTCACTTCTCAGCATTATGGTTGTTCCTTTGAAAATGATGTATCTTCCTTTTTGGTCTCAATTTTGGGATTTTCTCTTTCTCTTTGGTCTTTAGTTGTTTTACTGTGATGTGCGTAGATGTGGTTTTCTTTTCAGTTGCCCTGTCTGGAGTTTAAAACACTTTTTGAACTTATGGCTTGGTATCTTTTATCAATTGGAAAGTTCTTGACATTTTCTCTTCAATATTGCCCTGGCCCCATTTCCTCTGTCTTCTTCTGGAGGGAGATGGCATTATATGCATGCATTATGTATGGCGTGTATATATGTATGTATATGTATACTTTCATTTTGCCCCACATATCACTTTCCCCCTCACTGTGTCGTTTCTATCCTTTTGTTCTCCAGGCTTCCATCAGGTTATTTTATATTCACCTAACTTCTAGCTCACCGATGCTTTCCTTAGCTGTATCTTTCAGTTTGTTGTTAAGTCTATTCGGTCTTTGTTTCAATTATTCCATTTTTCAGTCCTAGAATTTCTATTTGATTATTTTTTATAGGTTCCTATTATCTGGTAAAATCCTCCATCTTGTCATCTATTGTTTTAGATTTTAATTCCAGTATAGTTAACACACAGTGTTACGCTGGTTTCAGGTGTATGATACAGTGACTCAAGAGTTCTATACATTACTCAGTGCTCATGATAAGTGTGCTCTTAATCCCCTTCACCTAGTTCACTTATTTCCTTGAACATATGAATACATTAGTATTTTAATCCATAGGGACGATTTCAATATCATGGTCATCTGTTAGTTTTTATGTATTTACCAGAATTTTTTATTGAAATTATAGACACAGTCTATAGTTACATAGGCTAATGTCTAAATGGTGGTCTAAATGCTAATTTTTATGGTGGTCTGTATCTTTCTGTGTTTCAGTGAAGATTGAAATGGATAAAGAAAACAGAAGTGAAGGCAATTTTGAAGATTTGAATTTAAAAAAAACAAAACAAAACCCAAAAAACGTTGACAGGCAGGTATGTGGACCAAACGACCCAGGGATTCTCCATTAAGATTAAAGAACTTCCTGTATGTTTCCAGTTCTCAAATATCAAAACTGTTACTGGCAGACTGCTGCATGTCTATAATATCACTAAAAACACTATTCTCTTTTCAACTCATTCACCGAAGTCAGACCATTTCTCAATACAGAATACTTTCATCTTTTCTATTGGGAAAACAGAAAATAGATGGGAATCTGCATTTTGCTTAAGATGTTCTGAGATTTCATCCTTGGTACTTAACACCACATTTCTTTCCTTAAAATAAAGAATATACAGCTAACTGCAGCTACTTTAGGGACCGAGATTATAATCACCATGCAACTTCCCTTAGAATGAATTCACATACATACATGCCATGGGATTGCCCAGTTTGAATGCCTGGCAGACCTGGAGACTGACGGCATTTTGATAAATGATGCACATACATAATTTGAAAATCCAAAATGCACTGGCAGAGATCAGGAGATGTTTGTGTTAATGAAAGCATGATTTTCTGGATCAAAGCAGACAAGGGAGGCCCAATTCTCTCAGATGAGGAGGGCTGCAGAATATGTTTAGTGAATGAAAAGAGAGGTTGATGCAAGATGAGCTCTTTAAATAAGGGCAAAGTACTTTATCAATCCAAACCAATTCCGAATAGTCCGTCCTCCTCTCTGGAGGACACTGGGAGGAAAGGTATGAAATCAGCATGCTTTTTAAAAACTCTAAGTAAGTATATCAGGCCTCTCCAGTGGGGTACTTACAATCCCAGTCAGCTGGTATGAAAATCTGGAGAAAGAAATTTTATGTTTTATTTGAATGTAAATTCTCCTCAACCTAACAGCCAGGACATAGAAGACAGAGAGAGAGAAACATGGGAATAAAGGTGGGAGAAGGGAATAAAATATGAGAGAAGGATGTGAATTCAGGGGTTTCAAAAGCCTTGAGAGGAATGGGGAAGGCACATGATGTCTTGAATACAGTGATAACTCAAGTGTATTATATATTTAGTGGCACATGTTTCAGATTAGTCATTCTGTGATGAATGAAGACAAACACTGGGCTGGGACATATGATGGAGAGCAGAAAAGGAAGAAGGGATAAGGAAAAAAGAGGTGTAGACAGTGGAAGCTTTCTTTGTTTGGATCCACTTACTGGCTTCTGGTAAGGGCAGTGGATTACTTAGGACTGGAATTGGTTGTCTTGTTTCCTGAGTAGTGCCTGAGGGTTTGTTTATTTGTTTGTATTTTTGGCAATTCAGTCCCAAGGGTGTTCTCACCATGGTACCCCTAAACTATCTGTCCCTATCTTTAACCACTATGCTCTATGGGGGAAAAAAGAGTGATGCACATTTCGGCTCAGGCTAATCTACAACATCCAAATATGAAACCAGTAATACAGGGCAAAATTTACACTCTCCAGATAAACGTTTCAGAAAGGACTTTGTTTCTCTTTCCTGCAAAGTACACACATAGCCATTAACTAAGATGTTTTATGATAAAACAAATTGGTAAAGTTAATATTGTTAACTTGGAAATTACTTAAGTTTAATGAAATTAGTGCTATGAGACAGCTATTATCTTTAAAGAGGGAGAAAAAGCTCCTTCCAAATGCCAGGAAGTTGACAAAAGGTATAATACATCCAAGCGAATCATTTTTTCCCCACTGTATAGGATTGTTACACTTACAGTACAGGAAAAAGGGGAACAGGGCTTTGAAAAAAATGAATTTTTGCTGGTCAAAAGTCTCAAAGAGTTATGTAATCAAAGGAGAAAAGTATGAAAATAATTAGTCATGTCATATTTGAAATACATGTGTAAGCATGTCCCCAGAGAAGGCTGGTGTATGTCATGTATTTAAACTCAAGTTAAGCTGATAAATGATTGTAAAGTGTTGCTTAGATCCCGTATTTGCTATTCTTGCTTCTGGAGACACTGGTGCAATTTAAATGAAATAGGTAAGTGGAGGCATTCAAAGCAACAGACAAACATGTGGTTTCTGCCCCACTCCAAGGGGCAAACCGCATTCCTTTCCTGTCCTAACGGATTTGGAGAAGGGAGAATATTAGTGTCCAGCAGAGGTCGCAGTGCTGGAGTCAGGTATGGTTCAACAACCACCTACTGGCTGAAAGGAACCGGAGAACCTGAAGACCCAGAAGTGGTGATAATAAAAAGGCCCGGCCTCTTCCCATAGTTAGGAAGTCAAATCAATATTTGACCTTCAAGCCCCCGAGCTCAAAATTAAGTATACAAAACCAACCATATTCACCTGCCTAAATACTTGTGATTTTTTTTTGAAGTATCAATGAGGAGCTCTCAGCTATTAATTTTTCATAGTTGCCTTCAATCAACAAGAGTATGTCTTATATACCTGTCTGTTGAGTCAATTATTGTGTGTGTGTGTGTGTGTTTCTGGCTTATTCTAGGTTTATTCCATTTAAATGTTGAGATACTAGGTCTTTAGCAAGTTGGCCGCACATGTGAGACCAACCTCATCATCTTCATCAACCTCATCAACCTCTTCATCTTGTGAGACCACCTCTTCTGGGCAATAGTAGGTCCTTACATCAGCTCTATGGAAGCATCAGAAAGTCTAAGGAAAAGGCAAGCAGGTTTTGATCCTGTGGACAGTGATGGGTAAGCAAGCACAATGCCTGCAAGGACAGGGATGTGGTAGGAAAATCTGGATGATATAGTTATAAAATTTTTTTTTCAATGTTTATTTATTTTTGGGACAGAGAGAGACAGAGCATGAACGGGGGAGGGGCAGAGAAAGAGGGAGACACAGAATCGGAAACAGGCTCCAGGCTCTGAGCCATCAGCCCAGAGCCCGACGCGGGGCTTGAACTCACGGACCGCGAGATCGTGACCTGGCTGAAGTCGGACGCTTAACCGACTGTGCCACCCAGGCGCCCCTGGATGATATAGTTATAAATGACTGAGATGAAACTCAAGGAAAAAAGGAATTATTTTTAAAAAGCAGACGTTGTGGTGGCGCTTGGGTGGCTCTGTCGGTTAAGTGTCTGACTTCGGCTCAGGTCATGATCTCACGGTTCATGGCTTCGAGCCCCACGTTGGGATCTGTGCTGACAGCTTGGAGCCTGGAGCCTGCTTCGGATTCTGTGTCTCCCTCTCTCTCTGCCCCTCCCCCACTCTCTCTCTCTCTCTCTCTCTCTCTCTCCCAAAAATAAACATTAAAAAAATTGAAAAAAATAAAAAGCAGATATTGTGAAGCTACTACTATGTTTACAGGTAGGTTTTTCATTCATTTAAAAATTCATTGAATACAGATTAAGTAAAATCTGACATTTCAGTCACCAATACATTTCAACAGAGCTCAAACCTTGAGTACATTGTGTTACAAAGACAATAGAAATGGTTAAAAATCCAATATTTACTTAACTAGGAATGCTTCTATAAAATATTCTAAGATAGATATAAGCCTGGAAATTTTGCTTTAAAATTTACGTGGAAAATTTGTAATACTCCATAACCAAAAAGTTTAGTAAACACAATAAAAAACAAAGCTAGAATTTATCAAGAAGATAAATTTTTTTGTGAATCACGTTTTGTGAATCACGTCAAATTTTATTATTATTTTATTTTATTTTTTATTTGACAGAGAGTTCGAGGAGGGGAGAGGAGCAGAGAGAGAGAGAGAGAGAGAGAGAGAGAGAGAGAGAGAATCTCAAGCAGACTCCACATTAAGAGTGGAGCCCGACTCAGGCTCAATCCCACGACCCTGGGATCACGACCAGAGCTGAAATCAAGAGTAGGATAGTCAACTGAATGCGCCACCCAGATGCCCCCAAATTTCATTTTTAATGCTTTATTTTTTTATAGCAGTTTGAGGCTTACAGGAAAATTGAGCAGAAAGAAGGGTGTCCATATGCCCCTATACTCCACTGCCAGAAGAGTTTTTCCTTTTAATAGAATCTTGCATTAGGGTGGTAGTTTTGTTTTGTTTTACAATTAACGAAGCAATATTAATACATTATTATTAAATAAAATCCGTACTTTACATTGGGGTTCACTCTTTGTGATGTATACTCTGGGGGTTCTGACACGTGTATACTGACACGTATACACATGTGGCATACAGAGTTGTGATTTCACTACTCTAAAAGTCCACTGCAAGCCACCTATCCATCTTTCCCTCCCTCTTCCCACCCCTAACCCTGGAAACCACTGATCCTTTTACTGTCTCCATAGTTTTGTCCTTTCCAGCATGTCATAGAATTGAAATCCCAACAGTATGTAGCCTTTTTCTGATTGGCTTCTTTCCTTTAGTGATATGCATTTAAGTTTCCTCCATTTCTTTTCATGGCTTGGTACCTTTTTTTTAGGCAGTGAATAATATTTCATTGTCTAGATGTACCACAGTTTATTTATCCTTTCCCTTTCCTGAAGGACATCTCCCTGAATTTCCACTTGGAGCTTTATCTAAGTAAGGATGGAGTCTGGGAATCACAGAAAGACCAGTTTAATTTAGATGAATTAAATGGAGAGTTTTGCTGCTGTTTCTGTTTTACACTATAAGAAGCCATATGTAAGTAGGCTGGTACGATGCCTTCATGATTCCATCAGGGACACAGCTGTCTCCTATTGGTTCCTCAGACACTTACAGAATAAGGCCTTGTCCTCTTGCTTTTTCCCTGAAGACCTCCAGATATTTTCTCCCCCACCCGCATTACGTCAAGAACAAGGGGGAGGCAGAGGGTGAAAGGTGCAGCACGCCAGCTAATGGTCTTCCCTGGGAGAGAGGGAAGTGGCCCTTGGCAGCAAGAACTGGCCTGGCACTATCTACCCGGCCTTGGTGTTGCTAGGAGCTGGCTTGGCACCCACAGCTACGCCTTGGAAACTGGAGGGACAGCACTAGAGATACCAGAATAATACAAAGGGTTGCAGAGAAAAGATGTGAAAAAAACCTCTGACTATTCACAACTTGGGCTCGATGTGACCTTACTCCACAGTATTCTGCCCGAGTGGACCACTGCAAATATGGCCAAAACGTTACATTCCCTCTCTGTCTGGATTATGTAAATAGTTTCAGAGAAAACAAACTGAGAGAGCAAGTGGCAAAACTGTGAAATACAGTTATATTTGCAAATAGGAGAACCTAGTTTTGACATTTTCTTAAATAACCAAGATTGATTCTTTAAAACATGAAATAACACAAAGTGATACATAAACACATATGCATTATGAAAAATTCAAATAATACAAAGTGTATGGTGTAAAAATGACAATCCCTTCTCCCCTCCTCCACAATCCTCTCTTTTCACTAGCGGGGGCTGCTGCTAGAATACGAGTGCATTTATTAGAAAACACCTCACCTTATGTTCATACCCACGATTTTAGTTTTTCTTTTGCATATACACATACATACATGTGTCCCTCTGTGTGTATATGCACATATACATATATACATACACAGGTATATACACACATATTATGTATACACACATATTATATATGTATATATACATGTAAAATATTCTACAAATTGCTCTTTATTCCCATGTCAAAAGAATTGCTAGGTATAAGATTCAGCATTTTGACATTTTGGTGGATATGGTCAAACTCCAAAATGTCCCTTTCCAATTTTGATTGTACCATGGTGTACTGAACATTCATTTTCCCTTATCCTCATCAACTGAGAGCCCATTTTCCCATTTAGCACTTTGTACCCACTGTTGTTTTAATTTTCTGATCAATGCTGATGTTGAAGATCTTTCCACATGTTGATGGGTCCTTAGGAATTGTTCTGTGTATTATTTTTATCATTTTCTTGCTGATCTGTAGATGCCGTTTTATACAGCATGGATATTAGTCCTTTGTTGTAAACGTGTTAAGTTATGAACATTTCTGTCTGGAGCTTCTTTTCTGACGTTTTATGGTGTCTTTTTTCTTCTAAGAGATTTTATTTTTATGTAATGACTTAAAAAATATTTTCCTTTCAGCTTCTGGGTTTTGTGTTTTTAATAAAGTTTTTCCTTACCCTCTCCCAAACGATTATAAGAATATTCTCCCTTGTTTTATTTAAATATTTTATAGTTTGGCTGTAGGTTGATTGCAAAACAGGAACTCTATTTTTTGGTATGCTGTAGGTAGGAACCTAACTTATCTTTACCTACTTGGTGTAATAGAGTCAGAATGCCTGAGTCCATTTTCCAGCTCTGCTATTTGCTTGTACTTCTGTATTACTTGACTCTTTGGGCCTCACTTTTAGCATCACACAATGTGGATAACACTTTTACCTACCTCATAGAATTATAGGATGGATGAAATGAATTCTTAAGATGAAAAATACTTAAAATACTTCTCAGAATAGTATAAGCCCTTCTTCATATATATTAGCCCTGCTCCATCCTCCCAAAAAACCCAAAACCTGAAACAGAAATAGCAACAAAACAAATCCAGTCCTTTCTCTAGTGGACTGATACACAATATTTACTATAATTTCTGTTACATAAATGGGTCTGTTTTTTTTTTAATTTTTAAATTTAAATTTTCTTTTTTTAACATTTATTTGAAAGAGAGAGAGAGAGCATGAGTCGGGGAGGGACAGAGAGAGAGAGGGAGAGAGAGAATGTGGGGCTTGTTCTCATGAATGATGAGATCATGACCTGAGCTGAAATCAAGAGTTAGATGCTTAACAACTGAGCCACCCAGGCATTCCTGTTTCTTGACTCTATTCTGTTTAATTGAACTTTCTGTCAATTCCCTCTGTTTTAATTACCATAATTTTAAGACATATTTGCTATCTGGAAGAGCATATACCTCTCATTATTGTTCTTTTTTTTTTAAATGACAGTCTTGAACGTGTTTTTTGTACAGATGAGTTTTCTTAAGGAAATTATCAAGTTCCATAAGAAACGTCTTGTTGAGTTCAATCAAAGATCTTAAGTTCCAGACAAATTTGGTTTAAGATTGCATTACATTTGTAAATTACTTTAGTGAGAATTGATATCTTTATGATACTGAGTTTTCCTGGGAAGATGGGAATATGGTATATTGCTCCAAAAATGTAAGTCTTCTTTTCTGTGCCTCAGTAAAATGTTATCCTTTTCTTCATATCTTGCCTTTCTGATTATAAATTGGCTGCGGTACTCCACGTGTTATTACTTTTAAGAGTCAAGCCCAGAGGGACAATGTGGGAGTCTCACTGTGTCTCAATAATTTTGACTTGGACAAGTTCCCATCTCTGAACCAATCATTGTAACAAGACAAATGTGATACACAACTGGCTTAAGCTTAGTTCATGTCCCCCACTGGGAACTCCTGGGTGACAGGAAAATTACCCAAGAGAGTAGAATGTATGTGATGTCAATTATTCCAATTTGGACACATATTGATATTTGGTCTGATTTAAAAAAAAATTTTTTTTTTTTTACTAGGTTCTTAAGTATCTTTCTCAGGAGGGACTTCTAGATCTTATGCTTTCTGAGTCCCTGGGTGTCTAAAAGTGTCTCTTTTTTTCTTGTTTATGTGAATTCTAAAATGTTTAAAATGTCACTCCATTGTCTTATTTTTCTATAGTAAATGAGAAATTGAAGACTGCCTGTTTTCTTTATTTTCTACATAACGAACTCTTTCTCTCTCTCTAAAAGAAGCATGTAATATTTTCCTTTATACTTGGAGTTAAAGTTTTCATCAAGAGGGCTAGGTTTAATATGATTTTTGATACATGAATCTTAAGTATTTAGCTTAGTTTCTTCCAATAGCTCTGTGATTCTTGCTTTTTTCCCCTCCTCTTTCTGGAACTTCTATTATATGTATTATATCTAGATTTATCTTCCATTAATTTTTACTTTCATTCATGATTTTCACTGTATATATATATGTATGTATATATGTATATATATACACATATATATAAATAATCAAATACATAATCAAATATGTAATGGAATTCATGTGTAGGCATATGTGTGTTTACATGTACAACAGCTCCTTCATCTGGTGTTTGGTATCATTTAATTGGTGGTTTGTTTTATTATTTGATTCCTCTACAGAAGGTTTAAAAATGGAAATCATGTCTATTTTATTTCCAAAATTTTGTTTGTTTTATTGACTTTCCTCTCCTCCTCTCTCCTTCCCCTCCTCTTCCCTTCCCTTCCCTTCCCTTCCCTTCCCTTCCCTTCCCTTCCCTATTAAGATAGTTTCTTTAGATTCCACTCAATATACCTTATGGAGTCAAACATTTTCTGTTGAATCTTCAATGCTGAAAAACAAACGATTTCAGAACATAATCATTATTTGGGTGCCTGGGTGGTTCAGTTGGTTATGCGTCTGACTTTTGATTGCTGCTGAGGTCATGATCTCACCATCAGTTGTGAGATCAAGCCCCGCTTTGGCTCTGTGATGAGAGTGGAGCCTGCTTGAGATTCTCCTTTTCTCTCTGCCCCTCTCCCACTTGTGCTCTCTCAAAATAAATAAGTATTTTTTTAAAAAAGAACATAATGATTATTGTATTTAGGAAAAATTCCAAAGACGTTTGATCTGAAAAAAGTTTACCCCAATTACATCAAGTTCTAAGTAAAATAAAAATAGCCAAAGAGGAAGGAAAACTACAACATTTGAATGGAGCTTTCTCATTTTTTGGATGGTACCAAATTGTTTTGGTTTTCTTCCTACTTCAATTAACTACTACTTTTTGGTGCTTTACTGTCCGTCAGTCATAAATATAAATGCTCTTCAAGGGTCGATCCTTACCTCTCTTCTTTTCTCTCATTATTTTCTCCATGATATACTTTCTCTATTCCTTCTAATCTAATGGTGTAACAATGCAAATGACTCCTTCCTTCCTTCCTCCCTTCCTTCCTCCCTTCCTCCCTCCCTTCCTCCCTCCCTTCCTCCCTCCCTTCCTTCCTTCCTTCCCCCATCCTTCCTTTCTTTTTATTGAAGTGCAATTAACATACAATGTTATGTTAGCTCCAGGTGTACGACATATTGATTCAACAGTTCTATACATCACTCGGTGCTCACCATGATAAATGTAATCACCATCTGTCACCATGCAACATTATTATAATACTATTGACTATATTCCCTGTGCTGTAGTTTTCATTTCTGTACCTTATTTATTTTATAATTACAAGTTTGTATCTCATAATCATCTTTATCTATTTCACCCTCCTTCCACCCACCTCTACTCTAGCAACCACCACTTTGTTTTCTGTATTTAATACTCTGTTTTTTGTTTGTTCATTTGTTTTGTTTTTAAGATTCCACACATAGGTGAAATCTTATTCTTTACCTTCACTTTTATCCCTTCTCTGTGTGTTTCCATTTCCAATTTCATTGACACCTCAGTTCGGTTCTCTATCCTACAGTGTCTCAAACACTATCCAATCTGAATTACTTAACTCATCTTTTTCCTCTTTCTTTCTTTCTTTCTTTCTTTCTTTCTTTCTTTCTTTCTTTCTTGTTTATTTGTTCTTGAGAGGAGAGAGACAGAGAGAGAGAGAGCGAGAGAGCAGGGGAGGGGCAGAGGAGAGGGAGACACAGAATCCGAAGCAGGGTCCAGCCTCTGAGCTGTCAGCACACAGCCCTATGTGGGGCTCAAACTCACGAATCCTGAGATCATGATCTGAGCTGAAGTCTGACACTTAACCATTTGAGTCACCCAGGCACACCATCCATCCTTTTTCTTTAACTTCTCTTTTGATGACATTGAATACTGATTATCAACTACCTTCAAAGCCACAGACTTGGACTTCTTCCTTTTTGTTTTTTTTGTATACCCAAACCGAAAGGTTTCCAAGTTCTGAAATATCTATGGTCTATGACTACCTGCAGCTGTTCCTTCCCTTCTATTCCTTCCACAACTACCCTAGTTTAGGTATCATTACATCTTACCTAGACCATTGTATTAGCCATCTCACTTGTCACCATTTTTACTTGGTTCATTTTTTTAAATGTTTATTAATTTTTTGTATTTTTGAGAGAGAGAGAGAGAGAGAGCAGGGGAGGGGAAGAGAGAGAGGGAGACACAGAATCCAAAGGAGGCTCCAGAGTCTGAGCTATCAGCAGAGAGCCCTATGCAGGGCTCGACCCATGAACTGTGAAATCATAACCTCAGCTGAAGTTGGACACTTAACGACTGAGCCAGTCAGGCCCCCTTACCTCAATTTTATCCTCCCATTAATTTGATTACTACATACATATGTATATATCTAGATCGAGATCTCGACCTCGATCTCCATCTAGATCTCGACCTCGATCTCGATCTAGATCTCGACCTCGATCTCCTTTTTTTAAACCTTAAAGTGTTTCCCACTGTTTTTGAGTAAAACCCAAACATATTATCGGTCACTTAAACCTCTTCATTGAGACATACCATTCCAAACCTATTTCCAATTGAACTTCTTTGGGTACCAAAAAGATTTAGTCAAACTCTGCCACTACACATCCTTCCCTGGGTGTGTACACTGATTTCCTTCCTGCCATGGTTCTTTTTTTCCCCTGTATTTATTGTAGTGCTGGGTATTTTTTCTTTCCATGTCAAAATATCCATATTATTATGATCCATAAAATTCTATTTCTAATATAATCTCTATTAAATTCAGTTAAAATATACTAAGCATTTATGCTATATTCTATGCTAAGTACATTATCTTGTTTACTTTCATAACAAGATATTACTGTTCTTATATTCTTATTATACACTAATATTTTTGTTATACATTGCTGTAAATATGCCTTTCACAGAACTGTGGCATAAGTTATATTTAATTCATTTGGGCATTTCTCAAAGTTCTTTTGGGAAGGGCAGATGCTCAATCAGTATGAATGCACAAATGAAATACATTAATGTTTCAGTAGTTCTACCATATTTATTCAGATCCTGCGTTGTCAAGAAGGATTTAAGAGAGCCTAAATTTTTTTCAACCAAAAAAAATTTTAAGGGAAGTAAAGACAGGAAAAATGAAGTGAGTTCATATGTAAGATTGGTTCACATTAACGTGAAGTATGGTTTAGTATAGATTGTCAGAGGTGAACCAAATATTTGGTAGTTAGCCAAGACAAAAAGATCATTTATTTAGAGTATAACCAATTTCATGAGATGGAAAAGAAGTAAGTTACCAAGAAGGAGAAGCTTAACTCTCAGGAGGATTATATTTGCTGTAGTAAATTACATCCTCAACACCATACTTAACGTCCAAGGGATGTGAGTTACCTTAAAAACCAAATTTATCCTCAGTGTTACTTTCTCAAGAATGATAGGTAAGTTACCACAAAACAGAAATAACCATACATGAAATGGACTTATTTCAAGAGTGGTAGACCGGGTCATACATTATTCAGGTGACAACTGTACTGAGCTGTTTCAGTGAATTGTAGAGGGCATGAGGATATACTTCATGGACTCTTTCTTCCTTCTCCTCTCTTTTTAAACAGAAAAGAAGAGAGCAATTCAGTGTCGTGATGGGTTTTTTTAAGATACCTGAAGTTATCAGCTACATAGGGGGTCCCTGTTATAGCCCTTCTATGCAAGGGAAGGAATGACAAATACTTCCACAGTATGATTATACATGTCTATGATACCAAAACCATAATCACGGATATTGTGGTTAGCAATGATGGCAGACAGCGGTAGTACACGCACATGTGTGTGCTCACACATGTGTGCACGGACGCACACACACGTCTATTTCAATATATATTTGCTGTTATTTCACAAAATAGTCTATGACCAGCTATTTAAACTCAGCTTTTTTCTCTCTCAAGGCTTAATCCTTTTTGTCAGATAATTGTCACTCGTAGTGATTATTCTGTTTTTGAGATGATTAGACATATTTCATTAGTACAAGTAAAGAAACTTCTTAACAAATTACTCTTTAAGAGTAAATAAGAAATTGTGTGTGCCGACTTCAAAAAAGCCCTTGAATTTCCTACCTGGTGTTTACTGTCAAAAAGCACAATAGGCTTTCAAACAGGTTCTCTGTAAGGAAAAATTTTGTTTGTTTTGTCACACTTTTTCCATTAATTTAAAAACCAGTGAAAGCCTGAAGACACTGGGAAGTGTGACAATAACCCCCAATTTTGAGTTTTCAAAATCTCTTGGGAAGCACATTTTGTGGATAATTGCATGTGCTTTGTGAAAGAACTTCAGAACCGCATGAGCTTCTGGATTAAGTATATACTATTTTAGAAAACAAAAATATCTTTCTTATGCTATCGCACACCCTCTGTTTAATGAGCCTCATCAATTTATGACAATGATGGAACCAATTGGTTCAGACCAACAGCCCTATAATGGTTATTGTTAGTATCTCCTAAAAATTATGACAATTAATCAAATATCTCCTAAAAGACCAACAATTAGCCAAGACAAAACAAAAAAAGGTTAATAATTTATGTAAGTGTGTTTTTTGTGAAATATGTATAACTTATGCATTGCTGGTGGCATTATGGATCGGCATGACCCATTTGGAAAGCACTGTGATATCATACAGCATGCACTGCCATCTAGCATATGGCATAATGACAGGCTACCCATTCTTTTCAATACAACAATTTCTTTTTTTTTAATTAAATTTTTTTTTAATTTAGAGAGAGAGAGAGAGAGTACATGTGAGTGAGTGGCGGAGGGGCAGAGCAAGAGGGAAATACTTTTTTTGTTTCTTTTTTTTAATGTTTATTTATAAGAGAGAGAGAGAGACCAGGGAAGGGGCAGAGAGAGAAAGGGAGACACAGAATCTGAAGCAGGCTCCAGACTCTGAGCTGTCAGCACAGAGCCCCGTGTGGGGCTTGGACTCATGAACTGTGAGATCACGACCTGAGCTGGTATTAGAAACTTAACCATTTGAGCCAGCCAGGTACTGAGAGAGAGAGAGAGAGAGAGAGAGAGAGAGAGAGAGAGAGCAGGGGAGGGGTAGAAAGAGAAAGGGAGACACAGAATCTGAAGCAGGCTCCAGGCTCTGGGCTGTCAGCACACAGCCCCATGTGGGGCTCGGACTCATGAACCGTGAGATCACGACCTGAGCTGATATTAGAAACTTAACCATTTGAGCCAGCCAGGTGCTGAGAGAGAGAGAGAGAGAGAGAGAGAGAGAGAGAGAGAGAGAGAAAATGTTAAGTAGACTCCATGCTCAGCATGGAGCCCAATGTGGGGCTTGATCATGACCTGAGCCAAAATCAAGAGCTACCAGGCATCCCCAAAATATTTTTTTGATGACCAGCCTGTAGCCGTGGTTAGTTGACAAATCTAAACCTCTCCTTATATTTCTCTTATGACTAAGTGCTACCGTCTTTCCTGAGACTTTGGGCTAGGTGTGTTTGTAGGTGTGTATGAATATGTTTCTCTTTTGGATAATAACTGCCATTATTCAGTAATTATTATTTTTATCAAACACTATGATACATACTTTACATGTATTATCCCTTTTAATTTTTATAATAGTCCTTTTTGGTAGATATTATTATAACAGTTTTAGAGTTTTGTCAAAACTTGACCTAAAAAAGATTAGTTAACCTAACTATATCACAGCTTGAAAAATGCTCCACTGACAAAATGGTGAAATTGGAGCATATGTAACTGACTCCAAGGCATATTAGCCTTAACTAGTAAACCCTCAATTATTAATTATTTTTATTTTTTACTATTTTTTAAAAATGTTTATTCATTTTTGAGAGAGAGAGAGAGACAGACACAGAGACAGAGCATGAGTGGGGGAGGGGCAGAGAGAGGGAGACACAGAATCTGAAGCAGGTTCCAGTCTCTGAGCTGTCAGCACAGAGCCTGAGGCGGGGCTTGAACTCAAGAACCTGGAGATCGTGACCTGAGCCAAAGTTGGATGCTCAACCAACTGAGCCACCCAAGTGCCCCTTTAATTTTTTTCAAGTTGAGCAGTATTTGAGTTATTTGTGCCCAACCTTACTTCCCCAGATGCGGATTAAAAAACATTTAGAGTTGTCATTTGCAGTCTGAGTCACATTGAAAGATAGCTGTTGAAACAACCCTATATATGAATCTTTTGTGTGTGTGTGTCTCCTTTCTCAGCTGTCTGTATATTTCCAAAAGTTTTTCTGTGCTTCTTCTAATACTCTGGGATAGAAAACATGTCATATGGACATGATATGTGCCACAGTCAACCTTCTCTCTGGGACCCCTGCCCTGTACCCTTTTGGCTGTCAATGGGATCAATCATTCTTTTACTCGTAAGTCTGTAGTTCCCAGGAAAATGCCCTTTGAGTGGCCTTGGACTATAGGTTCTACTTCACAGCTGCCCCATAGTCAGTGTTCACAGGGTTCCTTGTCCTGTTCTGAGACCACCTCTGTTTAAGGTCTGTAGATTAGAAAAGGCATCAGATAGATGCAAAGTAATGACACAGGACTGAGCATCAAAGAGGGACATTTCACTAAAGGTGTAAAGAAATGTAACCAAGATTTACTTGTACAGTGAGTGAATATTCTGCAATTTATATGGAATTTCTATTGCTAATGGGCATTAGGTTTGCTTCCCATTTGGGACTATCACAAATTATGCAGCTATGAAACTCTTGTACATATATGCTGCTGAAATACACATACATTTATATGGACATATATTTAGGCATGGAATGGCTGGGCCATTAGATATGGTTACGTCTAACCTTAGCATACAATGCCAAACAATTTTCCAAGTGGTTTTGCCCATTTACTCTCTACCAGCCTTTTATGATAGTTCCTAGAGCTTCTCTTTCTCAACAACAGTTGGCATTGTCAGGCTTCTTATTTGTAGCGAATATTCTGGTGGGTGTGTACTATCATCTTTTTGTGACTTTAATTTGTATTTCCATAATGACTACAAAAGTTAAGCACTCTTGCAAATGTTTATAGGACATGTTTATATCTTCTTTTATGAAGTGCCTCTTCAAGTCTTTTGCTTATTTTTTTCTTTCGCATTGTCTTTTACTGAAGGATTTGTACTTCTTTATATATTGTAGATACCAGCATTTTCTTGATTATATGTGCTGTAAATAACTTCTCCCGTTCTGTGGCTTGCCTAGTTACTATTTTGTGACTTATGGTAATCAGTTCAAAATCTTAACATGGTCCAATTTTCAACATTATTTTAGATATAGTAATTTTTGTGTCACTTTAGAAGAATCATTGCTTACCCCAAGGTCATTAAGCTATCTTAATATACTTTATATGCTTTATTGCTTACCTTTTACTTTTAACTCTGTAATTTATCTGAAATTTATTTTATGTATGGTGTGAAGTTATTTCCCCCATATGCAGATCTTATTGACCCAGAACTGTGAAGACAATTGTCCTTCTCTATTGTTCTCCAGTGCCACCTTATCATAATTCAAGTGTCCCTGTAGGTGTGGTCAGTTTCTGAATTCCATTTTCTATTCCTTTATTGATTTAGCTATCCTTGCACAAATCCCACAGTCTTAATTAATGTAGCTTTAAAAAGTAAGTCTTAATGTCTGGTGAAGCAACGCTTACCTCCTTTTTCTTTTTCAATTTGACTTCTCTATTCTTGGCCTTTTGCATTTACATACAAATTTTAGGATTCACTTGTGAATTTCTACACACACACACACACACACACACACAGACACACAATCCCTGCTGGGATTTTGATTGTGACTGATTTGAACTTATAGATCAATTTGGTGAAAGTTGACACCTTTACAATGTTGTTGTGCAATCCGTGAACATATTTTTTCCATTTGTTCTGTTCTTTTTTAATCCTTTTAAACAATGTTTTATAGTTTTGCTAGAGACGTTAACATGTTTGCTAGATTTATTCTGAATGTTTTTGATGCTTTTGTAAATACTATAATCATAACATTTAATTTTCAAATGTTTTGGTTGAAATATAGGAACGCAACTGATTTTTAGTATCAACCTTGCATCCTGGAGCCTTGAGAAACTCTTGCAGTAATTCTAATATTTTTTTTCTGTAATATTGTATATCTATATCTGTTCTATATTATATCTATAATATATTCTATATTATAAGATATGCTGTATTTCTTATAATATTCTACATAAGCCCTCAAACCATTTGCAAATATCACAAATCTTCATTTCCCATCTCTTTACCATGTATGTATGTACGTACATATTTGCCTTATGTCACTGGCAGGATGCTCAGAACTATGTTAAATACAAGCGGCGATGGTGGTCATCTTTGTGTTACGCTCAGTCTCGGAGAGAAAGCTTTTACCATTTCACCATTAAGTGTTTGCTGTACTTTTTTTTTAAGACTCTATCAGATTAAGCAAATCTCTTTCCTTTCCTAGTTTTCTAAGTTTTTAAAAAATTTTACCATGAAGTATTATTAATATTTATAAAATCTTTGAGCATACTTTTCTGTTTATTCTGTTAATATGGTGAAAATATGTTTTTTCCCTTTTTTCTGTTAATGTAGTGAAATACACTGATTAGTTTTCTAATATCAAGCCAACCTTATATTTTTGTATTCCTGGAATAAACTAAACTTGCTTTCTCTGAATTATGACATACACACACACACACACACACACACACTCCACACCCATGTTCAGTATTAACACATTGAATCATGTGCGATATATATATATTAATCAGTATGCTAATGTTTTTGTTAGTATTTTTTTAAATTAGGTTTTGAGAAGAAATTACATATTATGGAAAATTGTGTGCTAGACATTTATCTATTTTCTCATTCAGTCCTTCAGCTTTAGGATGTATATATCATCAAACTTTCTATACATAAGAAAATTAAAACTCAAATCATTGATCTAATTTTCTAAGCCATGAAGATAACCTAATTTTAGGTTTCCTGTTTCAATGCCAGTGGATGCCCACTGTTCAACCCACACTTCAATATGTTGCCTACAGTGTAAAGTCTGATTTTCTAGAATAGTACTGAAATGTAGTAAGAATACAGGAAATCTGCAGTCAGAGAAGCTTGGGGACAAGGCTCAGCTTTGTAACTCTCTGTGTAACTTTGGATAAGTGGCTTATATTCCTCAAACTTCAGTGTCTTCACCTAAAAAATGGTGAGAATAGGAACCAGTTCATCAACTTGGGATGGGGATTAAATAAAATAAATAGAACTTTAACAGACATAGGATTATTCAGAGTTTCTGTTTTGGGAGGATCAGTTTTAGTATGTTGTGTTTTTCTAGAAATTTGACTTTACTATTTAAATTTTCAAATATATTGACAGGGATATTACAATATCATCCTATCATCTTTGTAATGCCTTTAAGAGCTATAGCTTTGAACTTTATTCATTTTTCATCTTGGTTATTTGTGCCTCCTCTCTTTTTTCTCAATATGTCTCTTCAGAAATTTATATTCTTTTCAATGAGCCAACTTTAATTTTGTTGATCTTTATCTTATGTTTTCTTTATTTTTCTTTACTATCTGCTCTTTATTTTTCCTTTCCTTCTACTTACTTTGGATATATTTACTGATTTTTAAAAACTTCTTGAGATGGATGCTTAAGTCATTGATTTTCAGCCCTTCTTCTTAAGCTAGGGCACAATGAAAGGACCATTAAGGCATTTTAACTACATTTACCTCCCTCCTGATTTTATATATGCTATTGTTGTGTATAATATGTAAATATATTGTTGTGCATGTATATTTATCACATATATGTGAGATGCGTATATATATATATTTATAGAGGAATTACAGAAACAAAAAGCATAGAATTTACTAATATATATCTATATCTCTATATATTTATCTCCTTCCTGACTTTATATGCTATTGTTGTGTATTATATGGGTGTGTGTATATATACATAGAGTAGAATACACAATAGTACATATATATTTAGTATTAATATACATATATTATATATATATTTATAATACATAAATACTATGCTTTTTGTCCCTATAATTCCCTTTAATCTGGGCTAACCCTATGACTTGATTTGACTAACAATGCAGTAGAATGACATGTATAACATCCAAGGCTAGATTTAAGAAACTTGCTCATTTCTGCTTGAGTCCAAGCTGCATAGAGAGGCTAAGTGAGAAGAACACGTGCACTTCAGTCAGAAGCTGCATCTGATCTTCCAGTCTATCACCAGCACTTCTTTGTCAGTCGTGTGAATGGGCCATCGTCAGCATGGCCCAGTTGAGCATAATGACTACATCCCCAGCGGACACCATGTAGGACAGAAGAACCATCCAACTTAGCTCAGCTCACATTGCAGAATTGGGAGAGATAATAAAAGGTTGCTTTTGATTTAAGTCATAAAGGTTTACCAACCAGCAGCTGGCATCAAGAAGTGAGTGATGGCCAACTGAGCCCTATCACACCAAGGTGAGGCAATGACATTATTTCCTGTGGACTGGCTACCAGAGCCTAACCTTGAAAGTGTGAGTATTAAGTGCTGTTGTCCTAAAAGAGTAACATAGGTCAGTGAGGAGGTTGACATTGCTCCTATCACACTGTATTTTGACCTACTGGAATTTACATTAAAACTTAAAAACCAAAACAAAACTCAAAACAAACATGAAAGAATTGAGCGAATTTGTGCACTGTTGGTGGGATTGTAATTGGTGCAGCCACCGTGGAAAACAGTATGGAGGTTCCTTAAAAAATGAAAAAACAGAAATACCATATGACCCAGTAATTCCACTACTGGGTATTTACCCAAGGAAAACAAAAACACTATTTTGAGGGGCGCCTGGGTGGCGCAGTCGGTTAAGCATCCGACTTCAGCCAGGTCACGATCTCGCGGTCCGTGAGTTCAAGCCCCGCGTCAGGCTCTGGGCTGATGGCTCAGAGCCTGGAGCCTGTTTCCGATTCTGTGTCTCCCTCTCTCTCTGCCCCTCCCCTGTTCATGCTCTGTCTCTCTCTGTCCCAAAAATAAATAAACGTTGAAAAAAAAATTTAAATAAAAAAACACTATTTTAAAAAGATACGTGCATTCCTATGTCTATTGAAGCATTATTTACAATAGCTAAAATATGGAAGCAACTGGTGTCCATCAATAGATGAATGAATAAAAAGGATGTGATAGATATATATATCTCAGCCGTAAAAGAATGAGATCTTGCCATTTATGACAACATGGATGGACCTAGAAGGTATTGTGCTAAGTGAAATAAGTCAGACAGGGGAAGACAAATACCACATGATTTCACTTATATGTGGAATCTAAAAAAGAAAACAAATGAACAAACATAAAGCAGAAACAGACTCAAAGAGAATAAACTGATGGTTGTCAGAGGAAAAGGGAGGATGAGCAAAGTAAAGGTTGTGGGAGTACAGGCTTCCAGTTCTGGAATGAACAAGTCATGGGGATGAAAGGTACAGCAGAGGGAATATAGTCAATAGTATTGTAATAATGTTGTATGGTGACTGATCGTAGCCACACTTGTGGTGAGCATAAAATAATATATAGACTTACTGAATCACTATGTTGTATACCTGCAATGAATGTAACATTGCATGCCAACCATGCTTCAGTTAAAAAAAAAAAAAGAAATTGAAAAAAATTTTCAAAAAGGGAATCGAGGGAATTAATAAATATACAACATTCCCTTATAAATTTTTTTAATAGTGATGAAATGTAATGGTGATTATCTGGATAAATTTCTGTCAATTCTTCATTACATGAAGGAGAAAAAAGTCAAATATAAATTAATTAAAGAAACAGTGGATGGAAATTAGCTGGATTGTGGCAAAGAAAAAAACCCTGGAAATCCTTGAAAACATCTTGAGCTCTTTAATGCAATTATGCATTTCTCTGGATATGGGGTCATAATATAAATATGCACTTGTAACAAACACCTTGTTATTTCCTATTAGAAGGTAAGTATTAATAGTGAATTAGGCTTTGTATTTGCAACGTAGTATAAAATTAAAAGCTAGCATGAGTGGACATTGTGTTTTATGAAGTTAAGCTATAGATTTGAGTCCTTATGTTTATTAAATTTCTCAAAAACAAAACACGTCTAGATCTTTAAGAAACATGTCAGTATCTTAATACCTATCAATTGTACTATATTTATAGATTTACAAAGCAAAGCAAGAAACTGCTTGGTTAAAATGCTGTGCTCTACATTTCATAACTACATGCCCAGACTATCTCTAGGAGATGGTCATTATATTTATCTTCAAGGAGTAAGTGAGATTTCTTAAATTTTGCAGTGAATCTGACAGCTAGTTCTTTCAACATGGTCTAAACCTCTCCATCTATTTTAGTCCTTTTCCTCTTGCTTATTTTCTCATGGAAATAGAAAACATATCTTATAAATCACAAAGAAGATGCTCAGTAATTATTGCTTAAAGAAGCAAGTGATTTAAAAAAAACACAGAATTTTTAATTTTTAGGGAAAGGGAAAGAATCAAAATATTAAAAAAGGATGCAGCCAGGGGGGAAAAAGCTAGGTACTCAGCATTTAAAAAATACATTTTTATGGTATGCCTCATTTTTCTTCACTGCCAGACTGCCTTTTGCATAAAGAAATATGATTTTTGTTGAGGAGGCTACAAACAGATTCTTCCAATATTCATTTTCTCTATGGTGTGAAAGCAGTGCACTTTTTAACAGTGACAGACCTTTCATACTTTATACAGTTTTCATTTTAAAGAAGGAGAAAAATTCAAGGAACCAAAGGAATATCAATAGTTATTTGACATCTTAAAAGACTGAAACTTTCAAGAAAATAAACATCAAAGCCTTTATTATTTTTGATGGAATAGCATCTATCTCACTTCCTAAGAGTAAGCCAATACTAGGACACATGAGATTTTTAGCATTTAAATACACACCAATATTGCAATACAGCACGTATTGTCTAGGAACAAGGACAGTCTCCTCCATAAACAAAATACAGTTATTACACTGTGTAAATTTAGCATTGACAATTCTATTATCTTCCACAGAGTTCGTATGCAAATTCCTCCAATTGTCCCAATGGTATCTTTTATAACTTTTTGTTGTTTTATTTGATTCAAGATCCAACCAAGAATCATGTGTTAATATTTCATTTGTTATGTCTCTTTAGTCTCCTTAATCTGGTGTGGTTTCCCAGCCTTCTTGCGTCTTTCATGATATTGGCACTTTTGAAAACATCCAGCTATAATTGTGCTGAAAAATGCCCTTGTTTTGGATTCTTTCCTCATGATTAAATCCAAGCTAAATATTTTTTGACAGAAATACTATATAAATGACATTGTGATTTCTGTGGCTCAGATTGCTGTATTTGATTATTTTGGTTAAGGTGGGATCTACCAGACTCTTCCACTGTAATTAAAATGTACTCTGTAAGTGATACTTTGACATGGTGAATATCTTGTTCCTAACATTTCTACACCCATTGGTTTTCTTGACTGACTCAACGATTATCTTGGTGGATGCAATACAGTGATTTTCTGTTTCTATTGCCTGAGGGATTTTGCCACTTTTTTATATTGAATTAACGTGGTGCGTGTGTTTTGTTTAGAGTTATCTAATATCTTTGCTCCTTCCTAACCATATCCCCAATTTCCCTTCTCAAATTCAAATTTGAATTCAGATTTCCACTTTCCAATTCTCCTCCATGAGATGTGGAGCGCCTCCTCAGCTCTGAGGGTGTGCCTGGGTGCCAGCCTAATCTCACCTCTGACCGCGATGAGTGCTTCGAGAAGGCCTGTCATCCCAAGCCATCTAAGAGATCAGTGACTGTATTTGTACTGAGGCTTTTGCAAAAGTAAAGCTTTCTCTTTCACGTGAAGTATCACAGAAAACCATGACTGTCTCTCAGGAACTTCATACTATGTGCCTGGTAAGTTCACCAGCTGACTACCCAGCAAGTACTGTTGTTATGAGTTGAACTGTGTCCTTCCCTTCTTCCCTCCAATTTATACATTTAAGTCTTAACCCCTAGTAGTGATAACTCAGAATGTGGCCGTATTTGGAGGTAACACCTTTAAAGAGGTGATTAAGGTGAAATGAGGTCATATATGTAGGCCCTGATCCAATGGGGCTGGTATCCTATAAAGGAGACGATTAAGACACAGACACACAGAGAAAAGGCCATGTGAAGACAAAAGGCAAAGATGGCCATCTATACGCAAAGGAGAGAGGCCTCAGGAGAAACCAACCCCCAGTTGACCCTTTGATCTCAGACTTCCAGTGTCCAGAACTGTGAGGAAATACATTTCTGTTGTTTAACTCACCCAGTCTTTGGTACTATGTTATGGCAGCCCCAGCACATTAATACAGCCATCTGTATGTGAAATAATGGCAAGATCCCTGAGCTATGGAAATACTCTATGGAATCTGAGAGTGGACTCATAGTCACAGAATGCAGAGCAGAAGATACAGACAAGCAGTTCTCAAATCTACATTAACAGAAGCCAAACTCCCTGCAAAAAACATTGAGTCAAGTGAAGCAGTAAATTGTCTTAATTGTTAAAGCCAACTTAAGCTATTTTGTTTATTCTCAAAATGCAGATTCCCACAGCTACAGGTAGTATAGCCTCAGCAGTCTAGCCCCTTCCTGCCTAACTGAGAGTTGCTGACCCGCTTCAGATTATCTAGGTCACACAAGGTAGAGGCAGGCTCTCAGGAGGAGTCAGATGGAATAACTTGAGTTCCCAAGGGAAAGGACGAACTAGTCTGGTGACCACTGGGGGTGGGGTGTGGGGAGTTGATTAACCTTCACGTAATGGGTGTTGTCTTCCTTGGAGACAAGGCAGAAGTCAGTAATAAGACTGATGAGTGTTATCAAAGTTCAGTGGATAGAAATTGCAGAATAAAATGTGTAGAATTGGGCTTTGCCCTTTCTTCAGTGATGGTTCTGTTATCCTGCTCCCCATTTCTCTATCACATTGTGGCTTCTATCGTTACAATCAAAGTTATCACACTTATCTCTATCTCAATGGCAACATGGGAGGATGAAATGAACAATTTGTAGGCTGTTTCAATTATTTTAGAGGAAATCCTTGACCTCTAGGTTCTGACCTGCCTTTTTCTTATTTAATGCATCTGTGGTGTTTTTTTAAGAAAAGCAACTGGATGAATTTCAGACGTAATGTAAAGATTCACTGATAATTTATGTGTTTGTTTTAGCTCCCCATGCTAATTAAAAATAAGCGAATGAGTCTTAGGGAATCGTATATGAAATGAATTTTCTCCCAATTATGCTAATATTGCATACTTTTAATGAGAATAACTGTACAAACACTAATAAAATTCCTAGATTCAGCTTCTGAGAATACAGAGAACTTGCATTTACTTATGACTTAAGCATTATTTTGACTTCACAAAGAGGTATAGTTTCTTTGGTTTTATAAACCAAAACTTACCATTTTAAAAAGAATTTATTTTTATTGCTGACAAATAAGTAAACATGACACCTTATTAAGTCTACTAAAAATCAAAGAAAGGGACTGCAAATCTAGCATACATTTTGAGTTTCATGAGCTTCATTGAGAGCCAGTACCTGGAGGAATACGAAGCAAATTTAAAAGATGTCAGGGTCATCTCAGCTCTTAGATGTTTTGTGTCAGCTTCTCCATCTTGAGATCCCTTCTGTATGCTTAAGGACAAGGAACATGTGTACAACATAGGTTCTAGGAGGCTCTGTGATTGATAGGAAAGTTGCCTGGATAGTTCAGACTGTCCATTTTTGCTTTAGATATAAGTGGAATCTTAGTTAGCAGAATGCTCTTGGGATCTAGTTTACCTGTATAACATTGTACCTAGGTAAACTTAGCAGCTTAAATTCCAAAAGGCTAGATTGTTAATCAACAAGCATACCTGATTTTGTGCAAATTCAAAATGTGAAAACAATTTTTTCACCAAAGTTTTTCAATGTGTAAGGCTTACCAAATACTCACAGTGGAATGACATCACCTCCATGGGTGTAACTTTGGTTTTCGTGGATAATTGCTATCTGGATAATTCAGCAACCTTCTAAAGCCATTCTTCCTCTTTATCCCCCTAGTCCACACCACAATCATTTTCCTCACTACGATCAAGATATCTTTGCAAAATACATGTAGCCTGTTATCAAGGATGAAGAGGTGATACCTAAAGAGGTCTTCTAGGTGGTGAAACAAACAGGAACACTACAGAAGGCTTCAGCCAGCCCCTCACTTGAAATTCAAGTGATACCGTCAAATTTAAATAGAGTCACAGAAATTTAAGAGAGGGTTTCATTACTCTCTGTGACTTTTCTCTAAGACAGATGCCTAGGCTTGTGACCTTAAACCTCTTTTTTCTCTGAGGACATCCTGTGGAGGTTTGCTGAGAACATCTTTCCGATCGCTTCTTCCTGTCCCCCTCTCTTTCTCCTTTGTCAGTTGCTTTCAACCAACCACTGGTTAGCATCCCCTCTTCCCATGACCCTTCCAACCATCCCTGGGCGTGGGGACTCTTCTTACTGTAGATTTCACTGAAAGATGGGTGGGAATAGAGTTGAGTCCTTTGGATCTTGAGAAAGAAAGGGAGTGTGCATGGGCTCTCACCATTTGGGGTCTCATAGTGGACCACTAAAACAAATCTTTACCCTATGAAGATCATTACCTTTCCTATTCTTTATTATGATAGAAGGATTGTTTGGTTTCTCTCCTTAGCCTTGAAATACATTACGTTATTTTTTTAAGTTTTATTTCTTTATTTTGAGAGAGAGAGAGAGAGAGAGAGAGAGAGAGAGAGAGAGAATGCGCACATGCTTGTGAGCATGGGAGGGACAGTGAGAGGGAGAGACAGAATCCCAAGCAGGCCCAGTCCTGATAGTGGGGAGCCTGATGTGGGGCTTGAACTCATGAACCGTGAGATCATGACTTGAGCTGAAATCAAGAGTCCAACACTTATTGGACTGAGCCACCCAGGCACCCCTACATTACACTATTTATCGTGCCATTTCTGGACTTACCAGTTCTTATGACTTGGTTTATGAAACCCTATATAACCAGGTCCCTACCACCTCACCTCTTCCATTCTCCTCTCAGCCACCCCCCTGCCTCCTCTGTGCTGTAGCTATGTCGGATTTCACAGGTTTTGACCACTTAACTACCTCAAGGCCTTCATAAATGTTTGCGTCCTGAAGGATTTCCTAACACCTCACACTCTGTATTTCACCTGAGCTCCTTTTTTTCTCCAAGGAATCATCTTAGTGCTTTTCAGGAATCATCCTAAATGCTACTTTCTGATGCAAGCCCCCTTAGAGACGAGGCTATATTCCCCTGCACAGGCCCCATAGCATCCTGTACAACTCCTTTGCAGCAAACATCTTTAAAAGACACTTTTGCAGTAAAAGTATAGAATTTTAAACTTAGAGAAGTTGCAAGAAGAGTAAGTAGAACATTCTTTACCCAGATTCACCTACCGTCAATATTTTGTTCCATTATCTTTGTCATTTGCATGTCCCTCACACTCACACATAATATTATTTTTCTGAACCATCTGAGTGTAAGTTACATACGTCATAGCTTTTTATCCCTAAATACTTTAGAATATATTTCCTAAGAATGGGGATATTCTCTTTCATAACCACAATAGCCAGAATTGTGAGCTTCAGCAATCTTATCATTGATGCATTCCTTTTATCTAATTACTGTCTCTGTGCCATTTTTGTTAATCCACCCACGGGGACAGGATGTAGCTCAGGTTCGTCTCCTCACTTCTTTAGTCTTTAATTCAGAAAACTTCCACAACTCGTCTTTTGTCTATTAATAAATCGGTACATTTTTAAAGAATAGAGTCCTGTCTTCTCTTTTAAACAGAACTGATGCCCTTTTGGTTTTTGTCTGACGTTTCCTCCTAGTTAGATTTATGTTCTGTATTTCAGGCTAGAGTGAAGCCTCAGTGACGCTGTGTCATGTCAGGGATCTCATTGATCTTTTAATTATTTCCTTACGTCTGTTCTCTTTGCTGGAGAGTAATCACCAAGAGGGAAGGGACCAACTTCATTTTATTTACTGTTTTAGCTCCAGAACCAACCACAGGGCCTGGCACATTACAGGTACTAAGTAAGTATTGACTGGCATCAGAAAGTAGATTTTCACCTAACTTTTCAGAGCCCTGCCTGGAACTTTGCACCATTGTGCAGGGTTGCCTTGTGACTACGAAATTAAAATAGGTCAGGATGGAAACCCCAAGGTCCCTGTATTGACCACGAAGTAAAGCTAGGCTACTTTTACCTCCTTCTAGAGCTTCTGTCTTTTACTGTTGCCAGATGCACCATCCTCAGTGATGAGTGAATATGCCCCATTCAAAGTGGCCTCAGTGTGAGACAATACATACTTCTCTTCACTTTTCTAAAAAAGCTAAAGGCATCTCCCCCCCTCCCCTCAGACAGCAATGAATGCATATTAAACCAACTGTAATTGTCTGCTAAATGTATTTCATAAACAAGCAAACCAGAACTAGATTTTTTCGAGCCTTTAAAATACTTGGGATACTAAAAATATCCTGTCAACCTTGAGCACAAAGCTGTCAAGCCAGAAACATTAAGCATTTCTGAAAAAGAATTCGGAGGAGGTTGGTGGAGAAACATTGAAATTCATTGTGAATCTCATTTTTTAAGAATGAGTAGGCAGCTATAACATTGATGTGTATTTATCCTAAATGAAAAGAATGAATGAATTCCACTCACATCGTGGGATGCACAACTCGGCGAGGTGAGATTTTGCACAGTATGGAATTTTCTCCTTTTGCTTTTCAGGAGTGTCTTCTGTGGTTGGTTTGTCAAATGGGTATATGCCATTATCATGGTGAGATTAAAGCTAAAATATTTAAAACTAAGAATATATCTATATGTTTATATACATTGAAGAAACGTTCTCAAATAGGAAAGTGTCTCAAAATGTTTTGCCGAGTTTGACAATTTTTTAAAACCCTCCCATTTGAGAAGTATCTATGGTAATGAACTGTTAGTCAGAACTAAAACTGAGAAAGATTAGAAAGAAAGAAAGATAGAAAGAAAGAAAGACGAGGCAGGAATGATCCTCACTGAAGAGTATTTTCTGCTGGGGAGTCTATTGGCATTCAGTTGTCTCATTTAATTATCCCTTGTGTGATTCAACCATTATTTATGAGCCTCTTCTTGTTCTTAAAGAGCTCTGGGCTCTGCGTGCCAATGTTATGGCATACGATGAGGCAGGGGTGTGCGTGTGATAATGCATCCGTCCACACTGCTGGCATGTTTTCTATCTGAACTCATCAGCTGCCAGAAGGATGAAGAATTCTCTCTTTAAAGATAAAACACTAACTGGGGCTTCAACATTGTGTGGGGGTTGGCAGCCATCACATGCTGCTGCATTATTTAGGTAGAATACAGTCCCTAAAACGTGCGCAGGACATGTTCAATAAAAATCATTTGCATGGAATTTACACCAGTTTCTGTCTGGTAATATTTCTGCCACTTGCAACGAAGAAATGAATTCATCAGAAACAGGATGATTTTAATTAATGGAGATGTTGAACATGCAAACAATTGAAGGATTTCCACGTTTTTGCTTTCAACCCAAACTCCTCTCCCCCGCCCCGCACTTCATTCCCAGTTTGAGTTAAATACTCCTTGGTGGACATGCCTTGCTTTCTGCTGAGTTTGAACGCTGGGATGACAAGAAAAGCAATAGAAACATCCCACTAGTTTCTGGATGGAAAAAAAAAAAAAAGAGGGGATGATGATTAATAGGAAAAAACACTGAAAAAATTCGGTTGCTGAATGTTGCCAGCAGTATCACAGATGTTTAAAACAAAATAAAATCAACTTGTAGCATTGATTTAGAATACAACATGGAGGTAAGCAGTCTTTAATGAGGTTAATCGTGATTTTTATCAGGAGTAGCTGAACTTGGCTCCATTTCAAGCTAAGAACCCATCCTTTAATAAAGATTTTTTTTCTGAAAATTATTACTTCAGTTAGAAGGAACTGGTGCTTAATAGCTTTTAATTAAAATGCCATGTGTAATGAGATTTTTTTCCTCTTTTCTGTGGGAAGAGTAGATCCCTAACACTGCAAAATCTCTGATCAACCAGGACTCGAAGATGCCAGTAAACAAAAATTGTTTGATAGAAATGACTAAGCACATTGTGGTAAACCACTGATTCTACCAGCTTAGCACAAGTTCACTAAATCGTATTCTCAAACTAGATTGGCATAATGCAATAGATACAGTTGTAACTGAGAAAATAAGTTCTTATTTATCTTGTAAAATGACTACGAATAATGGAATATGCATGTAGTGTTACGAGTGTCAGCCAATAATTACTATATTGATTTAGATTAGTTTCCTAAGTACAGCCTACATGGTCTGAGTTTGCATGTCCAACCCCTTTTAAGGAAATATTAAAATCTTCAGTATCATTAGTAAAACTGGCAGATTCACTCATTTCTTCAGAGGTTTGATCCCCCTTAAAACACTTTTTTTTTTCCATTTACAACATTAAGGAAAGGATCTAATGAAGTTTTAAAACAAGAAACCCTATCTGCTCTCTACACACCTAGTATGGACAGCATGCAGCTGAACAGAACACGGGATTTCAAGTTTGACTTACTTGCTGTCTAGAGTTTTCATTCAGTCAATTGGGCCATTAAGATGAAAGATGTAAGGCACCCACAAACAATTCCATATTTTAAAAGACTCTTTAAGCTTATCTCTCTATGAATAATGAAATCTTCAATCTGCCTGTGATACTTGCTGCCTTCCTCCACTATCTCCATGGAACTGCCCCCAAAGAATAACTAGTCATAACCAGCCATAACTATTAACGATAATGGTCATACCATCATTACTTTCAATTACCTAAATATGGTGGTAAATAAATTTTAGAAGAAAGAAACTGTCAATTAGGGCGATTTTATTCATTTTACCTTCAATTTGGACAAGATTCCATATCATCTATAATGATTTATTTTACAAAATATAATAGTCTTTGCTGTTTTACAGATCAAATGTAAATTTCTGTTATGTATCAGCTCCCTTAAATTCCTTTTGAACATTACTAAATAATAAATTATGATAAAATCTGTTCTCTTTCAGAAAGGTATTTTCAATTATTTTTAATGATACATTTCAAGTGTGGAGAAAACCACAGAGAAGGACTATAACAACCCAGTACTAGCAAATGTTAACCTTTCCCATATCAGCTTTAGATATTTTTCAACTTGTCTCCAATCCAATACCCCTTTCTCCTTCAGATAAACAGTCCCATGAAGTTGGCATGTGTCCTTCCTGATTGTGTTTTATATTTTACTGCAATTTGTGTGCACATAGGACTATTTTGTACTATTTTGTTTTTAAACTTTATATAACTGGTATGAGATCATGTGCATGATTCTGCAACTTGCTACGTTGTTTGAATATTTATTCATAATGTTATAGACTGATTTAATTTTGTCATTTCTACTGCCATGTAACAGTGGCTCTCAAAATGTGGACGCCGCACCAGAGGGTGTCACTGGGAACTTGTTAGAAATGCAGATTCTCAGGCCCCATTCCATTCCCATTGAATCAGGCACTCTAGGGGGCAGGTCCCAGCCATTTATGTTCTGATAAGCCCTCCCGGTGGTTCTGATGCTAAAGTTTGAGAACCACTGCTACATACTGTTCTATCGTATAAATTTATTTATTCACTCTTATATTCATAGATACTTTGATTATTTCCATTTTTTCGATATTACAAGCAATGCATGATGAACACTCTTGGGCATACATTTTCTCTAGAAGTTGAGTCGCCAGGTGTAAGAAACAGATGTAACAGGATGCTAAAATGGAACTTTTACTATCTCACTGTAGGCAGAAGTCCCAAGACGACAGATTTGCTAATGAGCAATACTGTCATGAGAGGCTTGGATGAGCTCACAAAAGCACCCATGAAAGGCAGAATTGGCTTTCCTTGCCTGTCCCGACTGGACAGCACTGATGGAAACTCATGATAGTACTAGACAAGTAAGACCAATCCGACCCTTCTGTGGGGCCCCAGTGGAACTGTGCTCAAATCTCTTTTCCAGAGAGGACTTGCCGTGAGAAGTGCAGTGAGAGGGCAGCCTTGAGCGGCTCCATCTTCAGGATTTCCCACGGCATTTGAGCCAGAGAGTTGCTTTGGCCTGGCCATTTCTGCCCAATGAGGAACTCATCAATGGCCAGTGTTTTTGCCAGAACATTCCACTGGGCGTGCCAAGATGTTTTCAGATTTACACCACAGTCTGAGTCTCTTCCTTTGCAATCTTCTTTTCTGCCCCATCTCCTTTTATAATTCTGATCAACGTCTGAACTCTCTCTCTCTGCCTACCCCTTCTCTCTCTCTTTATCTTTCACAGGTGCTATCCCTAATAAATCTACACTTGGGGTCTGTTTCCCATAGGACCCAAACTGACACACCTTCTTCCTCCCAACCTCAACACCACAAAACTATTTCCCAGAAATCAAACACTGCCATTAGAATGTTGGGGGTGGAGGTATAACAAAGAAAAAAAAAAGCTAAGGATCATGTTCTTCCTTTTCCATTGCTGACTCCTCCCCTCCCGTAGGCTGGCGCTGGGGAACAGAGAGAAACAACTTTTAACTACAATTTGTAGAAAGTATGCAGTATTCAAGTATTGAATACTGAAACGCAATTGTGTCTTAAAGTAAGTAGAGGACTTGAGATTCACCAGGAATGTGTGGCTGAGTAATGGAACTTGTCACAAGAAGAAAAACATAGTTATTTTACAATTGCATTCTGCTTGTTTAAAGTTTGAATTATATACATTTCAACCTTTACAAAACATTGCCAAGTTGTTTTCCAATGTAGGGGCTCCAATATACCCTTCTGCTTACACAGGAATCAAGAATTCCTGCTTTCCCAACCAACAAAACTAAAAGCCAACCTACCGAATGGGAGAAGATGTTTTCAAATGACGTATGTGATAAAGGGCTAGTATCCAAAATATATAAAGAACTTATATAACTAAACACCTAAAAAACAAATAATCCTGTTAAAAATGGGCAGAAGACACAAAGAGCCATTTCTCTAAAGCAGACATCTAGATGGCCAACAGATACATGAAGAGATGCTCATCATCACTTATCATCAGGGAAACGCAAATCAAAACTACAATGAGATATTACCTCATACCTGTCAGCAGGGCTAAAATCAACAACAGAAACAACAGGGGTTGGCAAAGATGTGGAGAGAAAGGAACACTCATGTACTGTTGGTTGGAATGCAAACTGGTGTAGCCACTCTGGAAAACAGTACAGAGTTTCCTCAAAGAGTTAAAATTAGAACTACCTTAAGATCCTACATCACACTAATGGGTATTTACTCAAAGAATACAAGAACTCTAATTCAAAGGACTACATGTGCCCTGATGTTTATAGCAGCATTATTTACGATAGTCAAGATACAGAAGCAGCTCAAGTGTCCATCTACTGATGAATGGTTAAAGAAGATGTGAGACACACACACACACACACACACACACACACACACACACACTCAGAACAGTATTCAGCCATAAAAAATAATGAAATCTTGCATTTGCAATGATATGCATGGAGTTGGAGAGTATTAATTCTAAGAGAATTAAGTCAAAAATAAGCAAGAAAAACAAATGCCATATGATTTCACTCCTATGTGGAATTTAAGAAACAAATCGAGCAAAGAGCCTCAATTATAGAGAAGAATCTGCAGATTACCAGAAGGGAGCAGAGGGAGAAGGATGGATTAAATAGGTGATGGGGATTAAGGAGTGTGCTTGTCATTATGAGCACAGGGTGACATCCGGAAGTATTAAATTACTGAAATGAATATAACACTGTATGTAAACTAACTGGAATTAAAATAAGAACTTGAAAAAACAAAACAAAACAAAAAACCAACAAAACAAGAAGAATTCCTGTTTTTCCATATCCTTGCCAATATTTCTCTAATTTAATAAGAAGTTGGGGGCACCTGGGTGGCTCAGTTGGTTAAGCGTCCAACTTCAACTCAGGTCATGATCTCCCGGTTTGTGAGTTCAAGCCCAGAGTCAGGCTCTGTGCTGACAGCTCAGAGCCTGGAGCCTGCTTGGGATCCTGTGTCTCCCTCTCTCTGCTCCTCCCCCTGCTTGCACTCTGTCTTCTCAAAAATAAATAATAAGCATTAAAAAAGTTATTTTAATAAAAAGTTATATAATGCTAGGAGTAGGCAGGCTCCATTCTAAGAGCCTTGAAAGTATTAACTCATTTATTTAATTATCATAACAATTCTCTGATACAGGTAATGTTCCCATTTGACTGATGAGAAAACAAAAATAGAAAGGTTAAGTGATTTTCTATAATCAGACAACTAAGTAGTAGAGTTAGGATTGATCTGAAATGAGACAAGATGTGTTACTTGTAAAATTTTATTAATGTTTTTTCCCTATCTGATAGTTGTTATCTTGCATTTGCTTAATTATTAGCACGATTGAAAAAGATCTTTTCAATGTTTATTTTTTGAGAGAGAGAGAGACACAGCACAAGCAGGGGACAGTAAGAGAGACAGGGAGACACAGAATCTGAAGCAGGCTCCAGGCCCCAAGCTGTTAGCACAGAGCTCAACGCAGGCCTTGAACTCACAAACTGTGAGATCATGACCTGAGCCGAAGTCGGACACTTAACTGATTGAGCGATCCAGATGCCACGAAAAATATTTTTATAGTTACTGACAATTGAAGTTCCCTTCCTATAAATTGTTTTTTGATATGCCCAGTTTTTCATTGAATTTTTTGTTTTTTCTCTTGCTTATTTGTAGTTCTTTATCTCTCTAGATCATTCCCTTGCTGATCATTTTCTCTGTGACTGATCTGTTTTTCTAGACTTTTTTTTCATGTAGATGTAGACAATGTTATCAATATTTCTTTCTAAAATACTTTTTGTGCTTTGTACAAGACAATTGTTTTCCAACCTGAGTTCAAACAGACATTCTATACATTCTTCCAAAATTTTAATTTTTTTTTTTGTTTTCGATACTTCTAAAAAGAAAATTCATGTAGCCTTGGGAAATAATGTAACTTTATTTTCCATTTGGAGAGTGCAATGTTATAATAAGTTTTACAGACTAACTCATCTGTTGCCTTCTGACTTGAGACACCACGTTTGTCAAATGTCAAACTTCCACAAAACAGTACAACTCTGTCAACTCTGTTCTACTTCCCTATGTGTCTGTTTCTAAAACAACACCACTATGTTTAAAACAAACAAACCCAAACAAACAAAAACATAGCCTTACAATGGTGTGCGAGTCTCGTGGGGTGAATCTTCCCTTCTTTTTTTTTCCTATGTCCTTTTCCTCCAGATATTTAATGCTTTTCCTTGTAATCTTCATTTGGCCCTATGTACTAATTTGGAGTAATCTTCTTATTGACAAAATTAATCTCCTTTTCACTTTGCTTTGGTTTTCTGTATTTTTTAAATACAGAAATCAGGATTGCCAGATTTAGAAAATAAAAATACAGGATGCTCAGAAATTTCAGACATACAGCAAAACATTATTTAAATAAGCATATCTTAAATATTGTATGGAATTTGCTGATACTAAAAGTTAGTTCTTGCTAAAGTCAGGTTGCACAGAGGGTCATGTATTTTATGTGGCAACCCCACTATTTCCATTGTTTTGATCCTGAAATTAAGAGGATGTGATCTATATGATAGTGATTCTTCGGACATAAGATTTGCTTTATCTTCCTGTTTTTCAATTGTTTGTATATGTTTGAAAACAACAAATATATTTTTTATTTGTAGGCTACAATGTGCCATACACATCCATTAGATGAAATATATTAATTGGGTTGTTGTGAACTTCTATACTTTATTTATTTTTTTGCTTTGTCTATCAATTTTTGGAAGAGGCATGATATTACTGCAAATTTATCTATTTTTCCTTAACATTATGAAATTACATTTCAAACCAATTCGTTAGGTTTACACAAATTCACAATAGTTACATCTTTCTGGTAGACTATTCTCTTTAAATTAGGTACTGTCACATTTTATCCTTACTGCTTTTTTTCTTAAATTCTATTTTGTCTGAAGTTCTTACCATTACATAAATCTCCTTTTGGTTGATATTTATCTTCTATAACTTATCCTATCTTTTTATTAACTTTAGTATTGTTATTTTATGAAAAATTCTTATAAAAAATTTAACCAGATTAAAAAAATGAATCTCACAGTCTTTATCCCATTTTTTTTAAGTTAGTGAGTTTATTCTATTTAAGTACATTGAGAATACTGATGCATATTTGAATTTATTTCTACAATTTAATCTTTTAAAGAATATTATTATAAACTATAACTATATCAATTAATAATACAATAATAATATAAAATATTACTATTATAATATAACAACATATATTATGTTTATGATAATTCTTTTCTTTTTTCACAGTTAAATTGGCTTCATAATTTTTTTCTTTTCAATCTTTTCCTACTTTGGAAATAAGATATTTAATTTATATTTTAATGTTTACTCTAATTTTTTAACATATACTATTAGTTATTAAATTTTTGGGTTTTTTAAGTTTATTTATTCATTTTGAGGTGGGGAGAGACAGAGAGAGAGAGAGAGAGAGAGAGAGAAAGAGAGAGAAGAAGAATCCCAAGCAGACTCCATGTTGTCAGCACAGAGCCTGATGCAGGGCTCCATCTCACAAACTGTGAGATCATGACCTGAGCCAAAATCAAGAAAGAGTTGGACGCTTAAGTGACTGGGCCACCCAGGTGCCCACAGCTACTAAGTTTTCTAACAAAGTCCAAAATTATTCAGTATTTGCATCCTTCTAACTAATATAAGAAATGTCTCATGTTTCAACTACCCACTAAACAACACCCCACTTCATATTCTTTAGACCTTTTCCACATTTTTAAGGTATAAACATGTTTGTTCCCTACAGCAAATGTTTGATTACATTTACCAACACATTTTTAATGGGTTTTGTGGTTATACATTGTGTTTTATTTAACTCCTTTCTGTTCAGTTTTCTTTCTGCTGATGAACATCCTTTATTGATTCTTTCAGAAAGTGTCTATGCATGACAAGATCTTAATATTTGTATCTATGTAAAGATGAACATTTATTTTAATTCTTCATAAACAAATGTCCAAATTCATTCATTTTGTCTATTATCATCTATAATATTCATGTGAAATGTCCAGGGAGAATTAATCTAATAACTTTTATAATATTTACATGAGACTTCTAGGTCTGCATACCTATAAAACAAAACTGAAATTAAATGAACAGAACTTCGTATTACTTCCATTCTATTTTAGCCACAAAGAAATACAGGTTATAGATGACAGTATAATATTATATTATTTTGTTTCATTACACTTAGTTCTAGTTAATCATAACTTCTGAAACTGATGACTTTTTCTTCTTTGAAGTACTCTATTAACTGTCTGTAAAAATATTTCCATAAAGGTGATAAAAAGAAGTGAAATAGAATTGTTAAATAGAAATACACACACACACACACACACACACACTTTCATTTACTACAGGTCTGAATGGCTCTGAAGCAATCTTGTTCTTACCCCTTTATAAATAAAAGCTCTTTGAATTTTTTTTTCAACGTTTATTTATTTTTGGGACAGAGAGAGACAGAGCACGAACGGGGGAGGGGCAGAGAGAGAGGGAGACACAGAATCGGAAACAGGCTCCAGGCTCTGAGCCATCAGCCCAGAGCCTGACGCGGGGCTCGAACTCATGGACCGCGAGATCGTGACCTGGCTGAAGTCGGACGCTTAACCGACTGCGCCACCCAGGCGCCCCAATCAAAGCTCTTTGAACATGCATTTTTGCAGAGCTCGCTTTCAGCACCAGATTTTTCTCTCTGTATTCTCTAAGGAGAATTTTTAGAAAATAAAATATTATTTTTCTCTTAGGTGATGTACCTTTCTTGGCATATTATTTAAATTTTCAAAACCTGTTCTTAGGAGGATTCATTTTGTCACAGTCATATGGTTTTGTGAAGAAAAACAAAGTAAAAAAGACATGTTAAGGTCTATCATACCAGACAACATCTACTAGCAACTTAAGAAGGACCTTGTCAACATGCCTTATTATTTGTAAGGTTATCTTAAATTGTGTAGATGGGGGAGCTGGATTCCCTTCCACTGATACTCCCTTTTGTGGTGACAGCTCACTATACAGAAAAAAATGCCCATATGAAGAAACCCTACTGTAATAATAATAATAATAATAATAATAATAATAATAATAAAGTTTACTCCTTCAAATTCCTTTGAAAGAGTTTTGCTTAAAATAATCTTTTATAAAGATGATGTGACTTTTATGAAAAACTTAAGTTTACTATCTTTATATTATATTAAACCTTCCATCATGCTTTATGAAATGTGTCTTGAGTCCATGTTGTCAGAGCAATTGATTTTATTTTTGGGAATGCATCAACACTGAAATATATAATGCCATCAGAAAATATGGAAGGAAACTAAACTGATAAGTTATTCTCCATGATTTAGTAATTCCCTCAAGTCATTCTAAGACAAGCCTCCCAAAAAGAAAACAAATAAAGGTCCAAGAATACTCTAAATAGGCTATATGAGCACAACTTATTCTCAGAGGTATCTAACAGTGCTATCATTATGATTTAACATTCTGGTGAGTTTTTGTACCGAAGATGGAAAGTTCTACAAACATTCCAGGCTTAATCAATAAAACAAAGGCACTGAAGCCTTGGAAAAAATAAGAAAGTAGATCTTTAAGCTAAATATTGTTTCTTCAGTCTAAAGCACCTGGTGGCTCAGTTGGTTAAAGTGTCTTGACTCTTGATCTTGGCTCAAGCCCCACGTCAGGCCCTGCACTGACAGCCTGCTTGGGATTCTCTCTCTCCAACTCTCTCTGCCCCGCCCCTGTGCTCACTCACACACTCTCTCCCAAAATAAATAAACTAAAAAAAACCCACAAAAATGTTTCTAGGATATCCATTACACCAAAATGGATAAGCGATTTGCACTGGCAAACTCTCAGCTTGGACCTGGTCGAGTTGCAATGTCAGGCACGCTCATTAAAGACACTAGAAGATATGTTTCCTGAAAACAGCCAAAATGGTAAAGTCATGCTCCTTCTTTCCTCTCAGCCACTTCACTCTCAACACTTCTGAAAGGAGTGAGTGTGCATCCCTCCAGCCTCTCCAAACCCACCTGTTAAGCTCCTCAGAGATCTACTGGGTGTCTGCAATACTCCATGCATTGTGCTTGGTGCTGGAGTATAAAGGATGTAATAAATGGGAGCAATGGAAGAGCAGGGCTTTTCATTTTAGTTGTTCAACTTCCCTATCTCCATTGCTGAGCACTGTCTGGAATACATTAAGGTGGATTTAATAAATATGTGTTCAGTAAATGTAAAGGGGTTCAGTAAATCAAGAAAAGTCCCTATGACAGACCAAAAATGTTCATAAACTCTTTGGATTTCTACCCTTTTCAAGATGGAGTCTCATTTCCTTCCCCTTGAAACTGGGCTAGCCGTAGAGACCTGCTTGAACAATATAATGAGATGGCACTTGCTCTCTGAGACTTCTGAGGTCTGGTCACAAGAAGCCATGTGATTTTTCTCATGCCTGTTTTAACAATTACTTGAGAGCCTTGAGATACCCTCAAAGAAGTCCTGCTACTCAGACCACCATGCCGAGTAGCCATTTGTAGGCATTCCAGGGGATGGTATTAGCTGAGCTAAGCCTTCCAGCCATCCCCTCCAAGACACCAGACAAATGAGAAGCCAGTTTGAATTATCCAGATCAACTCATCCACCAGCTGATAGCAGCAAGACTTCAATTGATGGCACAGAGAACAAGAAAATGGCCCAGAGGAACCCTGTTCAAATTCTTGACACATGACATTATGAGACAATAACCATGGTTGTTATTTTAAGTTACTAAATTTTGGAGTGGTTTATTATATAACAGTAGGTAACTGGAACAGTCCCCCAAACATTACAGTTTAGGATGTAAGTGAATAAAGTTAGACAGTTTCAGAGATTCAGATGAATAAACAGATATTTATAATCCAAATATTGTTTTCCAAATCAGAGATGATAAACCAAACATAGGAGTCTGAGTATTTACTCTTTGAAATACATGAAGTCTAAGCTAATGCACTCCTTCTTTTTTTTTTTTTTTAATTTTTTTTTTCAACGTTTATTTATTTTTGGGACAGAGAGAGACAGAGCATGAACGGGGGAGGGGCAGAGAGAGAGGGAGACACAGAATTGGAAACAGGCTCCAGGCTCCGGGCCATCAGCCCAGAGCCCGACGCGGGGCTCGAACTCACGGACCGTGAGATCGTGACCCGGCTGAAGTCGGACGCTTAACCGACTGCGCCACCCAGGCGCCCTAATGCACTCCTTCTGAGGGGAGAAAGAAATGAAAATGTGACATGCTACATAATAATTTTTCCTTTTTGATTTAGATTAAACTTATGTCAATGAATAGAGTAAACAGTAGTTGCCTTTTTTTTTTTTTTTTAAGTTGTATTCCTCAGGGCTTCTCCGGGGGGATATTAGAAACTAGCTGTATAACACAAGGACATCAAGCATAAAATATAACAGTTGATTATCTAGAATTGGCCCATTTGCTAGGAACGAGGCAAATCACGTCTTACCATTGAGTGTTTGGTATCATGGAAGCTCCAGGTAGAGGAATGGTACTTTTTTTTACTGAATTTGAGGAAGAGTTTTTGTGGGCAATGTCTGGAGCACTGCTTTGGTCTTTCATAAGATTGCCTTTTATTGTTCCTTTCAAGTTCTTTTACAGTAAAAAGTTCATAGATCTCCTTTATGGAAGATATTTGGAGTCTGTGAATGTGGAGGTACCATTAGTATTTGGGCAAGAGTTGAAAACTTTTGAACTAGTGTTGCTGAAACATTACAGAAATATTAAAATTTAAATTTGGATGTGGTTGACTTGCTTCTTCTATTGTAGAGTGACCTAGAATTTTAAACTATGATGTATCAGGTATCTTCCACTTCCTAATTTATGAGTCTACATGTCCCATAATTCTTAACTTGGATTGCTGTAGTACTGTGAGTGCTCCGGCCACATTTTTATGTCATCTAATAGCCCTGGAGATCCTCATATTCAACTTCCAGTGGACAAAAAAGGCTGCACTTCGGAAACAGTGGGCTCCCTCTTGAACTGGAAATCTCTGGTGGGCTCCATTAGGTATCAGTGTGGGTTTTCTCTCCTGGAACTGACACAATTGTATCATAATTGACAGTATGTGAAGTATATCTTACATCTCTTCCCAGAATGCTCTAGTACTCTCTGATGCTGAGGAGTGACTCGGGACTAGCTATTCAGACTTTCCTAAAGTTTAGACAGTATGATTGGGTTTCCCCCTTATGTATTTAATTTTTATATTTTATTTTTAGTGAGGTTTGAACCGGAGGTAAATGGGGAGAAATTTTCAAATAGATAAATAAAGTGAATATAATTATATGATTATGATACTAGAAACTTAATTACTAAAGAAATACTATTCTTTTTAAAATTCTAACATTTTATTTATATTTTTGAGAGAGAGAGACAGAATACGATTTGGGGAGGGACAGAGAAAGAGGGAGACACAGAATCCAAAGCAGGCCCCAGGTTCTGAGCTGTCAGCACAGAGCCCAATGCAGGGCTCGAATTTGTGAACCATGAGATGGTGACCTGAGATGAAGTCCAACGCTTAACCAATGAAGACACCCAGGTGCACCTAAAGAAAGACTCTTATTGAGTCTAAAATGTTTAGAGGAGTTTTAGTCAAGAAGCAGTGGGGAAGGGGAGAAATAAAGTTTTCTCCTGGGAATAAAAAAAAAAAAATTGAGTTTTCACACATTAAGACTGTTGAACACAGAAGATAGTAAGAACCTTATCTTGGCTCTAGCTAAAGGCTGGCTGGTCTGGGACTTTAATAAAGGGAGTTTACCCTAACTGGAAGGGTAAGTGGGGGACATTTTGTGGGAGACCTAGGATGCAAGGTAGGAAGTTCTTTCAAGGCATTTGGGGATAATGGCCTTATTTAAACAAGAAAATAATGAAATTAATGCAGTATTTTAGGATAAACTCAAGAAGATACTTAACATATATTTAGCACTGAATGTATCCCAAATAGTTTTTATATGCTATCTAACATCACTGTAAGAAAATGTTAGTACCATTTGATAAATGAAGAAATTGAACTTTGATGAACAAACCTGCCCATAACATCACACACCTAACAAATGGGACAGTTGGGATTTGACCCCATTATCTAATTCCATAGGCATCGTTCTTTTATGCATCTGGCATGCATCTAGAAATGCATTAGTTAATTAAGCCAGAGTAGATTCAGGGCAAAAGTTAAGAGATACTGGCAAGTCAAATTCAAAGAGACTTGAGACTTAACCGATGTGGAAGGCAACCTAGAAAAAAAAGAGTGAAAGCTACAAAGTTTTTCCTAGGTGGCTGGAAGAATATGATTACTAGCAAAGCTCTGTGTAGCGCTTAGATTGAGGGGTAAGATCTTCCCTAAACTCTCCTCCAGTCTTCAAATCCCACATCTCTGTGTGAGTCTGGATTTATGCAGTCTGATTTTACTACAGTGGTATGCGCGGTTTGAAGTGGTAAGTACTTAGGTTGTCATACACTGTGAAGAACACTGGGAAAGAAGTTAATTCACTATGTTTGGTTTGGTCAGATGGTTCCCTGGGGCAGACTAGCCCTGGATCAGGGATCCAGCTAATAAGAGATATTCCGATGAAGACCGCCAATGGCACAGGGCATGCTTAGAAAGAACAAGTGGGATAGACACATCTTTTCATATTGTGATGCCATAGTCCCTCAGTCACGCTCATCCATCATTTTCTTCTTTGCCTACTGATTCCTGATGTTGGTGCCCATACACTGCTGTTTTATAGCTCTCCATTCCAGCATTCCACCTGAACACGTCTTTCTCTCTTCAACAGATTCTCAAGCTATAGTGCCCCCTCCTTTCATCAACGATGATATAGAGAAAGTCCTGCTTTGACCTACACATCTTGTTGAAAATAATTTTTGCTGATCTTTACTCTTGCCTTTATGTTCCTACTATATCTGAATTTTAATTGACCAGCAATTGCAATGACCCTCCCAAGCTATAGGTCTAGCCCAATGAAGTAAGCGCATTCTCATGTAACTGGAATGCTAGAATGCAGGGTGCCTCACAGAAGAATCTGAATCTGTTTCTCAACAACCTTTCCCTTACTAGGGAATGATGCCTATGGTTTTAAGTCAGCCAAGAGTTGGTTTAGCCCAACACCACAATAAAGCCTAAATCAGAGAATGGCTACCTTCAAGGTTACTTTCTGACAATGACTCCACAATCTTCACCCATTTTTCTCTGATCTTGAGAAAAATAAAGAAACTTGAGACAAGATTCAAGTGGGAATTTATAAATAAATAACTATTGACTTCACTTTAGTTTGCAGCTCACGGGCAAGCAGCTTAAAAGGCATAAAGACTCTTTGGACTACAAAAGTGAGGCAAGAGGAGAAAACAAACGGAAACCAACAGCAGTACCTAAAGTTCTTCCAGGAAGTACACATCTCCTTTGCTGCTCATTCAGAGGTTGCCCACCCTCTGGCTGATGTACTCCTGCCCAGTGCTGCTTTGAGGGTGACTAACCTATGGCGGGGGAATCACATGACCCAATTAGTGTCTTCAGGGTATATTAAAAATGTGGGGAACTGGTATGAGTTGAAAAAGGCAAGAAAATGCAAATATTGTATTAAAACTTATAAATTATTTGTGTACATTGTTCTATTTTTTTCTCATGACTTACTCAGAATGGATTTCCACTGTATTCCAATTGCAGCTAGGATTCTAGACACTTGCTCTCCATTTTCAGTCAAAAATATCCCATTAGTGGGGCACCTGGGTGGCTCAGTCACTTAAGGGCCCCAGGGCCCTTTTGTAAGGGGGCAAATGTTTTTTTTTCCTAAACATTGGAAAAATCTGGAAACAACCCCATACTGAAATTAGTATTAATGGAGGTCATTGTTTATTATCTGAATGCCTAGGTTTTCTTAAGGATTGATATATTCAAGTAGCTACATGAATTAAATTTAGGAGCTTCTAAGTTAAGAACTTTCCTGTTTCCGATTCTGTGTCTCCCTCTCTCTGCCCCTCCCCCATTCATGCTCTGTCTCTCTCTGTCCCAAAAATAAATAAACGTTGAAAAAAAAATTAAAAAAAAAAAAAAAAAGAACTTTCCATCAGAAAATATCCATTAAGACAATAGGAAGTGGGGTGCCTGGGTGGCTTAGTCAGTTGAGCATCTGACTCTTGATTTAGGCTCAGGTCTTGATCCCAGGGTCATGGGGTCAAACCCTGAATAGGGCTCTGCGCTGAGCATGAAGTCTGCTTAAGATTCTCTCTCTCTCTCTTTGCCCCATCCCCAGCATGCAGGCGTGCTCTCTCTCTCTCTCTCTCTCAAAAAAAAAAAAAAAAAAAGACAATAGGAAATGGAAATAATCCCCATCTACCAGCTTATTAGGCTTTAAATAAAAATCATAAGTTAGGCATGAAAAATAGGAGGATGAGAAGTGTGGTATGAGAGGGACCCAGCACTTGGGGCAGCTTCCATTTTTCATTAGGAACTTGACATTGTATTCTTCCCTTGTCTGAACATACTTTTTAAAAAAGCCTCAGACGCTAACGCATACCATAAGAAAATGGTTGTGTCCTTAAAGATTTTCTTCTGTTAAGTAGATTTGCATTATAGCAGAGTGTACTCTTTCAAGCCATTGTGGGAGAACCTTCCACAGAGGCATTTTCAAGCATCAGTCGGCAGCAGATGGAAGACATTCTTTTGGGTAAGTAGCCAGGGGACTTGGGGATGTCACGTTCTCTGCAGAAAGGTTCCTGTGCCCCTCAGTGTGTTACGAGCTCTTGGATTGGGATGGTGATTATGTTAGTGAAAATGTATAGTCAGATGACTCAGGGACACAATCTGTCTCTTCCTTCCAATGCCTAGTCACTGAATAAATCCCCCAGAAAGAACCCTGATACAATCCTGGGAACAAGAATGAAATTAAAATTTCTTGCCAGTTGTTTTTGGAAGGCACCTTGAAACACAGTAGACATTGAGTTGAATTATAAATTAAAAAGTGCCTTTTTTTCCTTTGCATATTATACTCCTTTGGTCTGAGATTTGCTTTCCCTGCATAAGATGCATTGCTTTCCTTCAGGGAGCTTATGTTCTAGGGTGTCTCAATATAATGATTTTTAAAGGAAATAAACATATTTATATCAACACTAGAAACTGAAGATAAGAAAACATATTTAAATCATTCTTTAGCTGGACTCCTGGCTGGCTAAGTTGGTTAAGCATCCAACTTCCAACCAGATCATGATCTCACGTTTCTTCAGTTCACGCCCCTCATCTGGCTCTTTGCTATGAGCACAGAGCCTGTTTTGGATCCTCTGTCCTCATTGTGATCTCTCCCTCCCCGCTTGTGCTCATTCTCTCTTTCAAAAATAAGTAAACATTAGGGGCGCCTGGGTGGCCCAGTCGGTTAAGCATCCAACTTCAGCTAGGGTCATGATCTCATGGTTCGTGAGTTCGAGCCCGCGTCGGGCTCTGTGCTGACAGCTCAGAGCCTGGACTGCTTCAGATTCTGTACCTCCCTCTCTCTCTGCCCCTCCCCCACTCATGCTCTGTCTCTCTCTGTCTCTCAAACATAAGTAAATGTTAAAAAAAGTAAAAAAAAATAAGTAAACATTAAAAAAACCAAAAAACATTCTTTAGTAATAACTCGCAGTGTATAAAAATTTCCACAGAATGTGTTTGTAAAAGCACACCTTTACCCTTTGACTACTGATTCTCCTTGGCAGAGAAGGGGCTCAGGAAAATGCATACACTTGATTTCAGTAGAAGGGAGCTCTGGTTCCAGACACACTCAAATGTGTACCTTTTGATCTTCTGATGGTATAAATACATACAGGGCACTTGGGAGCTAATTAACCTAAAATCTGGTTATGCTATTCATCAGCAGATGGGCTTTCAGTTTAACTTCACTGTAGAAAAAATATGGTGATATCTCAATTATCAAATCACCTAAGAAGTAAATTGCTTTGCGTATACACCTCTCCCTTGTTTAATGACTTCCACTCTTTTCTGAAAAATCTGCTAAGTAAAAAGCTGTTAAGTGAAAAAAAAAAGTATTAATTCTAATACGAAAATTTATGAAGAGCTTCATCCCGAACCACAAACAAAACAAACAAAAACTTCACTGTAGAATGAAAACAACTTAATACAAGTAAAAAATAATCACTTAGAAAAAAAAATCACTTAGTAAGCAGGGAAACACCTTCTGTCTGAAATATCACTTCTTACAGAGTGTATGTAGTTAGTGTGTTTTGGGTGGAAAAGTCATTGTATAAAAAAAAAAAAGAAAGAAAAGAAAAAAAGAGTGTGATGTAAGAAGTTTGTTAGGGGCTTTTGAGAAAGTTCTTTCTCATTCTTCTGGGAGAGCTTTGGGAAGTGATCTCTTCTTTGACTTCTTATGGGCATTATTGATCATGGCCACGAAGCCTAGAGCTGCAATAGGCATTTCAGATACCAGTGTGAGGATGAAACTCTCTTAGGAAGAAGACAGGACAAAAGTTCATGCAAGGATTAAGAGCCATTGGATTAAGGCAATTTTGTATCAAGTTACTTAGAGTCTAAGGCATTTGAATTCAAACAAGTAAGATTCTAGGCAAGGAACTGGTAGAGAGAGGAATCGTATTGGGGGCAAATTTGAAGGACAAACAGTCACAGAGACACACATATCCTAGCAAGAAATGATGCTCATTGCACTGTACCCTGTATGTCTGGACTGGATGGGTAGACAAAAGGAGAAAGTAGAATGCTAGAAGCCAGAGACAGACTATTTACCCTGCAGATACACATGGCTGTTGTTTGTGGTTTGCCTACTTCAGGGGGCTCATTCCTACACGGGGTTGGAAGTTTGTCACTGCTGAGACTCTTTCTAAATTATTATTTTTCAAATGATTATTTATTTTTGAGAGACAGAGAGAGACAGCATGAGCAGGGGAGGGGCAGAAAGAGGGAGACACAGAATCTGAAGCAGGCTCGAGGCTCTGAGCTGTCAGCACAGAGCCTGATGCGGGGCTCGAACTCATGAGCCACGAGATCATCACCTGAGCCGAAGTTGGGTGCTTAATTGACTGAGCCGCCCAGGCACCCCACTGCTGAGACTCTTTCTAAAGAAAAGAATCATTGATAAATTACACTGGGATTATGAAAAACATGTCAATAATTTAAAAGTCAGTTGGGGTGAGTAGAATTGTTCCTGGGATCTTAGACTTTTATATAAGCCAATAATAATGTGGTAGAATCTGACTAGGGTCTTATCATCATTTCATGGATCAGGATGCTGGTGAGTGGTGAGATCAGAGGAACCAAAAGAATCGCTGTCTCCAGATAGCTCTCCTAGTTGAGTCTACCATATTGCATGAGGCAGACACCAATAGTACGTTTGTAAACAATGAGCATCTCTATTGAAATGCAGAGGTTTTTTTTTTAATTAATTTTTTTTATTGTGTATTTACTTTTGAGAGAGAGAGAGAGAGAGAGAGAGAGAGAGAGAGAGAGAATCCAAAGCAGGTTCCAGGCTCTGAGCTGTCAGCACAGAGCCTGATAAGGGGCTCAAACCCATGAATCATGAGATCGTGACCTGAGCCAAAGTCGGAAGTTTAACCTGCTGAGCCACTCAGATGCTCTGGAGAGTTGTTAACAGAGATAAAACATCAAGCCCATAATGCTCAAACTGAGCACTTAAGTTGTCTGCGGCTCCACTGCAAATTCAAAGAGGCACTGTAGGATATTTTAAAATTCAGGAAAAACACAGTAACATCTGTTGGACTTCCTGTGAACTACTAGCTGAAGGTAATTAACATTTTTAACATTGATTGCTACCTTCCTTTCAATGAGTGGTGCAGACCAATTTGACTCCACAGTTTGAGAAGTTTGTGTAGCAACCAATAGGTGCTGGGTTTTAGGACATAAATGCGTATTAAGGTGCTTGGACCTAAGTGTTTGATAAATGGGACTGTAAGATATTTCTTTTGGCCCAAGGATGCTATGAGACAATTAAGAATACCATCAACCAAGATAATATGAGACCCCTTGTGTTCAGCTGTTATCACGTATTAATCATTGGACAATATTTTAACCACTTAGATCACATAAACATGGCACAGGCTTTTATGAGAAAGAGAGAAGCAGGAAAGCTCCTTTGCATGTGGGTGTGTGGTTTCCAAGAAAGCTTACTTGGACAACCATGAAAACTCTGACTTCCAGAAGAGAAGAGAGGGCACAAATACAGAATGTGGTTAGTGAACAAAATGGTCGTGACCTCTGTGTTTTTTGTCTAAGACCAGGCTTCCTACTACTTCGCTGAGAGACTCCAGGTCTGGTGTGATCTGGAACGACTTCTGAAGCTTAGACTGAACTGTAATGTGTGTTTTTTTCTCCTAAATGCTTATTTATTTTTGAGAAACAGTGAGAGAGAGCAGAGGAAGGGCAGAGAAAGGGAGACTGAGGATCCGAAGCAGGCTCCGGGTTCTGAGCGGCCAGCACAGAGCCCAACGAGGGGCTCGAACTCACGAACTGTGAGATCATGACCTGAGTAGACGTCGGACGCTTAACTGACTGAGCCACCCAGGCGCCCCTGAACTGTAATGTTTTTAAACAGAGTAAGGCAAATGGTCACTTCCTCATTATATTCTACTCTTTCTTTGGCATTGATTTCTCCAAAGCCTCAAAATTAGACATAACTTTAATAGAAAGCATTCAAGTTTAATAGCCTGTTATGAAGCAGTCATTTTTCTTTATAAGAGAAAGTCCAAGGCACCAAAATAATACCACAGAAAGAAAATATGTCACTGATATTGTAATATCTATTGACCAGGAGGAATCTCCTTTTCTCCATGTAAGTATTATCAGAGAATCATGATCAATAACTATCCAATATTCCTAAAAGTATCCCAGCTTGCAAGACCCCATCAGGGTTACTGTTATGATATAACTCCAATTCACTCAGACTCATAATACAATTTAGTACCACCTTCATGTACTAAATTTTGGGGTACAAGCATTCCCTATGTTCAGGGTAAACACCAGGGTCATTTCCATCCATGGCTTTGCTTAAACTCTACTATTTCATCCAGAATTATTGTATAGTTTAAACAACAGAAGAACTCTTGGGATTTCTTATCAACTTATCCAGACATTGACAGAAAGCATCCATAAACTAGGAATATATATATATATATATATATATATATATATATATATATATATATATATATATATTGGATAGACTGAAGAAATTCTAGCGTGTCAAAAACTTTCCTTTAGATTATTCTCTTTTAAGTTATATCATCATTACTGGTTCATCTGCACTTTTTCTCTCCATATCTGTCAAACAACTGAAATGATTTTGTGGGATTTTTTTTCTCCATGTTAAATATAGGCTTTAAAAAAAAAAATCATTGCAATTGAGCATGTCATTTATCCTTCTGCCCATTTTTCTTATATTAAAAGGTCTCCTGCTGGAATTTAATTTCAAGTTAAATCTTTACCCCACCCTCAGGCTGTGAGACTGAATTAAATAAATCCCACTAAAAGTAATAAACCACTCTTAGCTGTGGTCTTGTGATACCAGTTGTCAGCCTGTCAGAGCGAATCTGAGTGTTAAATTCACTGCCTCTGCTAGTGAGGAAAGAATCAGAACACCAAAAAGCCCAGGAAGGCAGGGCTGCTTCTGTCACTGCAGTGTTATCTCAGCAGTGCTACTTAGGCATGCAAGAAAATATCTTTGAAGATGATTTTCTTGATGACACTCTTTTAAAATTCATATTGATGGTGAAACATAAAGGCTCAGCTATGGTTATTATACTTTATTTAGTAAGTTGTGAGCCTGAAAGATCTATTAACAAGAAGGCAGATTTCTTGTTTGGGAGGCGGGACAAAACAGGAATATCGTCCTGATGGAGACTGATAAATTTTAGATTTAAAGGAAGTTAGTCAGGATTTGTGCCTAAATATATTGTTGAAAGGCATATCCTTTGAGAGAAGGAAAGAAAAATGATACATGTCATCAATTTCCTCTTATGAAAATTTGTGAGGAGATCAATCCACAGAACACAGACAATCCTTCAGACTTCCAAATAAAATGCTTTATAAAGTGGCACATGACACTCTCCCTCAATGACCTCCCTTCAATACCGTGTCTGTGATGCAGGAACACTGGGAACAACCCCAGTATCAGGCTGGATTTATGGGTGTGACTAATAAGAGGTGACAGCTGGCTTCAAATCTGTTGGCTTGTCATTCAGTGGACCAATTTACAAAATACTTGTTTACCCTTAAAGCACTGAGGTTGTCCAAAAAGAAAGGTCTCTTCCCCCCGCCCCTCTCAACATTAGTTTCTCCATATTAAATTCTGAAGAGTTAAAGTTTTATAAAGAGCCAAAAATCAATATTGTCAGTGATTTGGTGTTTCTAAGGAACAGGACAACAGCTCAGCAGATTAACTTCCTCCTCTCCATGGATAAGCACAATATTGCCTTCTGTAGAAATATAGCTGTAGGAATTCCCGGGGGGTGGGAGAGATGAACACAGACAATTCTCTGAACAAAATTTCAGTAGAGAATTCCGGCATGTAGAAGATGATAGACGTCTTCCAAAAATTATTGCAGTTGCGACCCTTACCTTTCTACAGATGTAACATCTTTAGCCAGTCACCTGCTGGGCGTATGGTTTACACTAATGCCTAGTAATTCCTCAAGCCCCTCCTCCCAGCCTTTTAAAAACTCTTTTTACTGCCTGATTTGGAAGTGAAAATGGTTCTAGGGAAAGCATGTCCTAGGAAACAGCTTTTCCCTTTATTTTGAAGTAAATATTGACAGTGAATATTGTGTTTGATTTCTTACAACTGAAAACATGGTACAAAGTCATATTCTTTCCTAGCCTCACAAAGAGATTATTTTCTTTTTTTATTTTTTATTAAAAAAATTTTTTTTAACGTTTATTTATTTTTGGGACAGAGAGAGACAGAGCATGAACGGGGGAGGGGCAGAGAGAGAGGGAGACACAGAATCGGAAACAGGCTCCAGGCTCTGAGCCATCAGCCCAGAGCCCGACGCGGGGCTCGAACTCAGGGACCGCGAGATCGTGACCTGGCTGAAGTCGGACGCTTAACCGACTGCGCCACCCAGGCGCCCCAAGAGATTATTTTCAAAATACAAATGTGAGGAAAATACTTTTCAAGTTCTTATAGGAAAAAACCAATAAATCGCAGCGATCTCTATTATAGAACTGGGACTTTTTAGATGGTGGAAAAATATGTTCACATTTGCCATTAGGTTGCTTAGCAGTACTAATTCAAATAACAGCCAATAGATTTTGTGCTCCAAGGCCAGGCCTTAGTTTTAAATCATTAGATTATATGTTTGTTAGAATTTCCTTTTCTTTTCTTTTCTTTTTTTTTTTTTTTTTGTATTTATAAACCTGTGCTAATTTTATTTTATTTCCCTTCAATTTTATTTGCTTATTTAGCAAGTTATCTGAAAAAAGGAAGGACTTGGAACCAGAGAGATTCGTTCTAAAGTCCAGCCATGCCACATACCAGTGGTTTACCCTCAGGCTAATTTTCCCATGTTGAGCCTCGGTTTACGTATATGCACAATGGGATCACACTGCTTCTCTTAGGGGATTGTTGTGGGGATGAATAAGAATAACATACCAAGCAGCTGTTGCAGGGCCTTGCATGTATCAGACCCTCTCTTCTGACTCTGATCTATAATAGGTTTTATTGCCTCTGATAGCACAAACTAATAGGTTTAGCTAAAAATCTTAGAGCAAGTGTCCTCCAAAAAATTAGAGTGTAGGGAATTTTTCAGAGTATATGAGGGATGATTTGAAAAAAAAGAACAAAAAAAAAAAAAAGAGATCTCAAAAATATCCATGGATTTTCTCATAGAAATGGAAACTCGATTTTGGTCTTAACAGATTTTCACAAGATCCGTCGGTTTTACAGTTAAAGAGTGAACGCACTGCTTGTAATTTGATCACTTATTTACTCAACAATGATGCACCACTAGGCCAGGATGCACTAGGATCTCAGCAGGGCCGAGGGGCCTAATAGTGAGCAAAATTACCGCCAGGTTGCTAACTGAACATGGGGGAAGGCAGACGATACACCTGAAAAACCACAGCAGTGATAACATGGGGAAGCAATGGGGCTGTATCAACCATCAGCAAATAGCAAATGGAGCCCACAGGGAGGTTCCATTTCAAAACTTCCCTCCTACCCCATTCCATGTTCGTAATCACTTTCTATCTTTATACCTGGGTTCCAATTTATTTAAGATTGAAATATTCACCTTTAAGGAATACATGAAGAAATCAACACTTTCTAGTGTCTTTTTTGTGAGCTAGTTGCTAATTTAACAGTGATAGACTTTACACTGAGCCCCATATCAAGTAAGGCTGAATGGCACCTGTGTATCCAGTTGTCCAGAGAGGAGCTAAACAGGTAGAATGCTATGCTACAAGTAATGTAAAACATCTTCTTGGTCAGTATCTGACCACGGCATGTATAACTGCTCAATATTCTGAGTTTGTTTTTTTTTTTTTTTTTCCTGTGTGCTTGGAGATTTCCCAAGTATTTACTTTAACTGTAAAGTGAAATTATACTGGAAAATATCAGGGAGCAACATTGGGAGTCCCCCGTGAAGGATCAGATTCTTAAAAATCAGAACCAAAATAATGACGGTGACGATAATAAAAATTACAAACATCTAATGTTTATCGAGCACTTACTACGTGCTGGTCATTGTTCTAGAAGCTTATATCAACTCACCGGATAGGAGTTAGTAGGCTCATTCACAAGAGATTACAGGCCGTGGTCACAAGCTTCACCTTTGTGACAGCTTAGGTAAGTTTTGCCTAATATCACCAAAATTAGAAGAGTTTGGAGCCCAGAGAATAATTGGCCTTTCTGGGTAAGTATTCTTATAAAGAAAATGGAGGGTGAGACGGCTAATGGCTACATGCTCTTTTATCTGAGCCTCTGGGGGCACAATGAATGGCTTTATTTCATAAACTTAAAAACAACTCTTTTCCTCATAAACCATTTATGTTGCTGTTCAGTTAATTCAGTATGGCCAAAAGGGATACAACTGGCAATATTTTGACTTCCCCAAATCTCCTTGATCTTATTTCTTTCATAGGGAAACATACTTTTGATTTAGCATTTTAAAATCTATGGCCACTTTTCAGGAACCCAGGCACACAGTACATTTAAAGACCGATGTACTGTTAATTTATAAACTAGATGAGAAGCCTCGTCTTCGATGATGACAGGCCCGTGCAATGCCTTTTTATATATTTCTCAATGTCTAGCCTAGTGGCATGCACATCACCGACGTCTCACAGACATTGATTGCTTTACGTGTGATTACAATATGAAGATTTTACTCCAGTCAGATGCTAAGGAGATGCCACATTCCCATTTTCCTTTTCCACAGATACTGATGTCTTCTGAAGATGAGAAAATCTTTGCCTTTCAAAAAGTTATTTTTCTTCCTATCAAATTGTGCGCTAGAACTTTATCTTTAATGTTTTGATGGCTCTGGGTACATATTTCAGTAATTCTAAATTAAATAATCATGGAGTATGAGAGCTGGAAGAAACTGTCTGCAGCATGGTGTCTGGGGGTTACAAACACAAATGCCTCCAAGGGTCAGGCAGGTAACATAAATATGGGAATCTGACTGGGCTTAAGATCATAGCGAGGACGACAGCAAAGCCTGTAGCAAACCAGAGACTGTATCACTTGTCAAATTCAAACCCAATTCTGACCATAGAAAACAGATCTGAGGGTTAGGTTTGGTCCACCAGCTACCAATGGTAAACACCGAAGTTAATCCTTTAATTTAAACAATTAATGCATTTGATCCTGCGTTTCTCAGTTTTTCAGGGAGTTGAAATGCCAGCTTACGGTTTGGAGTCAGAAAGAGCCGCGGAAAGCGGCTACGCAGCCTAACAACCTTAAACTACATGGCTGGTGTATTTAGACTTTGTGAATTATTATTTACATAAATATGCACGGGGCAAGGGAGAGAGCCTTAAAGTTACCTCTATGTGTACTTTTTTGGTTTTTGAAATAAAGACGTAAAAATACTCCAGTGAATTTCTTTGTGTGTCTTTTGCTGGCTTTGAAGCCACATAAACGAAGGTCTATCTTTTATGAGCTGTGTCACCTTGAACAATCGGCTAGATTCATTGAGCCTCACTTTCCTTAACAGCACATCCGGTTTATTTACCATAAAGTTAGTTTGAGGATTAAATAAGAAAATTTCTATAAAGTGTCAAGCACAAAGCTCCGTATTTGCTGATCAGAAAGTGCTGTTTCCTACTTTCTATGCCCTAAACCTCTTATTTTATTTTTTCCTGGATCTGGGCCTATAACTGCCTTTAACCAGTTGGCAATAAATTGGTCTGCATTCTATGCTTTCACTCCAGCTGAGATCATCAACAGTGTTGTGGTTTTGTCTGTAATACATTGTTAGATGAGTCTTTTTATGTAAGAAAATGAATGTAAACATTTTAAGGAGCTTCCTCGGAGATGCACACCCTCTGGTTAAATAACAATTTGTATTCGTCAGAGCACGTTATTATCATCATTATTATTATTTATTATCATCATTATTATTTTGGTTAATATATCTTTCCTCTTTGTACTGTTCCTTTCAAGAAAAAATAAGATGTTACAGAAGGCCTCCAAATGTTATGGGGCCTTTAAATGTTCACAGTAGGAAATCTGGGTCTCTAAAATGAGCACTGGTGATTGGACAGGGCAAGAAGCAGCTCTATTATTATTTGGACACGTTATCAGAATGGCTACAACTTAGAGTCTCGACTGGATCCTCTGGAAAAGAAGCCCAGCCAAATGTTCTGTTTCAAGGCACCACTTTTTAGAATTTTTGAAAAGAAAAATTCATGAATTTGGTCAATATTTCTGTGCTGTTCCATCTCTCTCTCACACAACACACACACACACACACACACACACACACACACACACACAGTGAAAATGGGCAACAGGGCTGCTAGAGGCTTAATGAATTTAATGTGGCACTTTGGGTGGGTAGTAACAGTTAGAAGATTCTCTTTTAGACTTACTGAGTGCGTTTTCTTTAAGCATGGATTAACAGAAATATGTTCTTTCAGCAAGCAAGAGGAGCCCAAATGTGTTTTCCCCACAAAACTATACTTCACTAAGAAATCTGGGGTGCTTGGGTGGCTCAGTTGGTTGAGCGTCCGGCTTCGGCTCAGGTCATGATCTCACACTTTGTGAGTTCGAGCCCCGCATCAGGCTCTGTGCTGATGGCTCAGAGCCTGGAGCCTGCCTCAGATTGTGTCTCCCTCTCTCTGCTCCTCCCCGACTCATGCTCTGTCTCTCTCTTTCAAAAATAAATAAAAACATTAAAAAAAAAAAAAGAAATCAGCGTATCAGCATTTGTTATGTATTTGGTATATTCCTCATTATTCTGTAACCAGGAGATCTCGTGTATTTAAAAAAGTTAAAAAGGTGGAGGGGCGCCTGAGTGGCTCGGTCAGTTAAGTGTCCGACTCTTGGTTTCGGCTTAGGTCATGATCTTATGGTTTGTGGGTTCAAGCTCTGCATCAGGCAGCACTCAGACCTGCTTGGGATTCTCTCTCTGGTCCTGCCCCCACTCTCTTTCTCTAAAAATAAATACATAAACTGAAAAAAGTTAAAAATGTGGGGTGCCTGGGTGGTTCGGTGAGTTGAGCATCTGACTCTTGATTTTGGCTCAGGTCATGGTCCCAGGGTCGTGGGATCCAGCCCCTAGGTGGGCTCTGTGCTGAGCACGGAGCCTGCTTGAGATTCTCTCCCTCTCTCTCTCTCTCTCTCTCTCTCTCTCTGTGCCCCTCTTCTTCATTCTTTCTCTCTTTTAAAAAAAAGAAAGTTAAAAAGGTAGAAACTAGGGACACATTTGGTGACCTTGCTGAACTTAATGGTATTCATGCCACTTACCTATAATTTGGCTGCTGTCACCTAGAGGCACTCTGGTTTCTTCATAACTCCTGTTTACATACTGATCCATATTTGGGGTTTTGTGGATAGCTATTCAGATGAAGGGCACAAATAACCTCTCAAACATCTCTTTGTCCTTGGTGAACACGAATTGCTTTTAATTTTGTTTTACTTTTCTGGTGGTTCCACAGTGTTGTTTGTGATTTCTACTGTATTTGTATTTCAAACAGCTTTAGTCAGTCTTTTGTTTGGCCACGTTTCTTGCCTTGCCACTTGTCATCGTTCTCAATAATTTTTCTACCCATGTGAGGAATGGGTCCCTCAACTTCTCCTCCACATGCTCTGAGTCCTTGTCATCAGCAACAACCTCATCACTACATCGTGTCACCCTTACTTGGTTAGCACCGGTGACACAGCAGGGTGGAGAAGTGTTCTGTTATTATTTTCACATGTCATCAGGATGGCTACGACCTGGAGCCCCAACTGGATTCTCTGGAAAAAGAAGCCCAACCAAGTGTTCTGTTTCAAGACACCATAATTCTGCCTCTCATTCCGATCACTGCTGCTCATCATTCCAGCTCACTCCTCCCGCTTCCCACCATCCCAAACCCTGCCACTCCACCCTCTTTGATGCCACAACCTTTTCCCTGGGTCTCATCCCCATTCATGTCCTCATTTCCTTGTGGATTAGGCTATACCCCTTGGGCTATCATTATGCTCTCTCCCTTGCATGTGTTCTTGACCACCTTTCTTCTCCTTTTCTTCATCACCCTCCTAGCAAAAACCCAACTTAGGTCAACCCAACTCTGGCTGCCCAGATGCTCTGTGCTCTGCCTGTGTGGCTGGACACAGCCGGGAAACACAATACATGTGTGCACCCGGGTCTCACGTTAAATCCATAACATCAGACCACAAGTGGGCCTCATACAGCTTGGTAAACCGGTAGCTGCGTCCCTTATCAACCCACTTTCCCCGCTCATGGATGGCTACTTCATTTCTTTCCTCTTCTCAGACTGGCTGCCTGCCTCCACTGTCATCACATGCAGTCGACGGCCTTGCTCTCTGTTCCAGTCACAAAAGAACTTCCACGAGACATCACTGTCAATCGTTGTTAAAGGAGCAAAAACTCTTTTCTCAGGACGTTCCAAAATTATTAAATCCAGTCAAAGCAGCTATTTACATCTTTACTTGATGTTTCCAAAGATCAAAAGTAATACACACTTGTCGTTACCAAGAAATTGAGTGCCTGGGACTTTCCAGGCTTTAGCATTGAACATTCTACGTCCTGAGAAACCTCCTGTTCCTAGGCAAACTGGGACAGTTTGTCACCTTAGCAGGAGGCAAAACACCGTAGAGGGAAATACAGTAAAAATGAAAAACGAGTAATTTTACCTGGCCGCCTTGCCATCCTTTCACAGCACTATGCTCATACCAATATACCCAAACATACACTCAATAAATAACAGGTGGTTTGTTGTCTTTTGCTTTTACCGAAATTGCATACATTTCTCTGTAACTACCATTTCTCCTTAACTCTCTTCTTTTTCCTGATTGAAAAAAAAGGAAGTAAGTTTCCCTTTAAAGAACACTGAGAGAACAAAACTGAATGTTGTATTTCAACATAACTGGATCTAGCCAGCTGAAGCTGATACACAACCATGATTCCAGGACACCAGACCCTTGGACCTAACTAAAGACTCTTTTCTGACCAAGGAAAAACGGGAATGTTTACCCAAATGCGTAACGGTTCCATGAAGTCATTTAGTATTGCCTGGAGTTTAGTTTTTAATCCTGATTGGTACAACCACCATTAATTCTACCTTTGTGACGCTTAGAAAGTCCTGACTTTCTCCTTCAGAGAACCACTCAGTAAATTTTATTCACTATGGAGTGCTCCATTGGTTGACAAGGCCTCTTTTGCGGGGGGTGGTTTGGTAGTCTTTGTTTTGAAATTTAATACCTAACAGTACAGAATGGATATACATACACATACACACATATACAAGCATGCACCTGATTTATATACATAGATGTCACACTTCATTTGTTATTATTGTCTTAGTAAACAATAATTGTCTTTTTGTTCTATTTCTTGCCTCTCCCCCCAGTAGATTGTTACTTAAATTTCCTGTGTTAACCTGTGGGAAAATATTCTCCAATTTACTCCATGCTCATAATATGTATCTAAAACTTCCATAATCGTGTATGATGAAAGGTGAATTTTGGTTGCATTTGCTCAATAAAAAATAGTATATTAATTTAGGGTAAGAAGCCTTCACAAGTGTCTCCTAATGATCCTGTTCCTGGTAATCATACTCTTGGTTAATCCCTTGCCCTTGAATGTGGTCTGGGGCAGGCTCTTTGCTTCTGAGGAATACGGCAAACATAATGGCATAGAAATTCCAAGATTAGGTCATAAAAAATTGACTTCCATCTCACTGGCACTCTCCTTTGCTTGCTCATGTAGGAGAAGCCAGGTGCCATGTTTTAAGCTGCCTTTTGAAGAGGTTCAAATGGCAAGGAATTGAGGGTGACTTAAGGTAACAGTAGGCAATTGAGGTGCTCAGTCCAACAGCCTGCAAAGAACTGAATTTTGCCAATAACTACCGAGTGGGCTTACAAGCAGATCCTGCCCCTGTTGAAGTTTCAGATAACTGTGATCCTGACCAAAACCTTAACTGCAGTCTCATGAGAGACCCTGGGCAGAGGACCCTGTTAAGACATGCCTGGATCTCTGGAGGAAGAGAAAAATCTAAGACTATAACTGTGCTATGAACTACTTAAGTTTTGGGGTAATTTGCTATGTAGCAATAGATTATTCAACATATTCCTCTAAACATTACTTTTCTCATTTAATCATACACTATGGAAGTCTTTTAAATGACTTGAAATCAGTTTGATTAATTCTTTGTAATGGCAGCATAATATTACGTGGTGGGGATTTGTCATAATTTATTCAAATATTTCTTTATGGAGAGTCATTAATTTGCCACTATATTTCTGGCATATAGAAGTTTTAGATAAGTGTTTTGAAAATATTAGTGTAGGTTTATTATCTTATGTTGTCTATTTCAGATATTCATTTAAAATTGGGAAAAACACACACGCAAGAAAAAAATACTAAGCGAGCCACTTTTTCATATTGTATAAAGAAATCTAAATCAAATTATGATAAAATAATTTTAGAACAAAATGCATTGTCAGAATTATAGTTTGTTTTTTGTTTGTTTTAGAGAAAGAATTTTGGCATTTTTAAAAGGTGTAAAAATAAAAAGAAATACTTTATTTATTTTATTTTATTTATTTACTTTTTCAGTATAATTTGGTGATTTATTCATTCAATTATGCATTGAGCATTGACTAGTGGTGGGCATTGTGCAGACAGTCAGGGACACAGTGTAAATGAGATGGACATTACCCATGACTCCATGAAAGCTAGAAATACTTTAAATATATTAACTATATGTATTGTCTCTAAATTCCCTTCAGAAGCATAATGAAGATGAAATTATTTAATCTTAGGATGGAATGAGTGTTAAAAATTACCTAGTTTAATTACTCATTTCAAATTTTAACTCCCATTAAATCTCTGCCATTGGGAGGTATTTAAACAGTAATTTATAATTGTGTAAATAATGTAAATATGTATTTTTTTGCCTAAAAATAGCAATATTATGGATAATACTGAATTTTCTCTCCTCCCTCCCTGAGGGAACCAGGGTTGGTATATTGATGTGTGTAACTATGCTCTTTTCTATACTTTTGAAGGCCTTTAACTCTTTTGGATATGTGTATAGTTATTCGCAGAAACTATAAATTATATCATATTGTAAATATCATTCCACAAGATATTTTATCAAGTGGCATTTGAAAATATAATTTTAATACTGCCTTTTACAGTGCTTCATGATTGATAATTAAATTTAAGGAATGGAGAATGATGTTTTTTCCTTTTTTGTTATTTTCATATTTATATTGAGTTGTTTACTTATTTCTGTTCTGTTATCATGTGGAATCAATATTGTTTTAACTTTCCAACAATGCACTGGCCTCCATTCTAATGAAATGATGTTAGTAGCTGAGCCGGCAAACAAAGTTCCTTCCATTTAAAGTATCCCTAAGTATATTTCACCCAAGGAAACGTTTTGAAACCATGTGAAGTTGAAATCTTGCCTGCAAACATTTCTACTGACAATCATTTTCGTAGTTTAAGTAAAGGCTAGATATGTTTTTTTAACACTCGATGTCCTAATGCCTTTAAAACAAAATTTTTCAGCCTCAAAAGCAAAAGCACATTTTAGAAATGCCTGTGAGTAGAGTAAACATTTCAGCCAAAAACACATTTGGACTGCTAAATTCCCTTGGTGAACCAAATGTTTTGCTTCACAAATGGTTTTTAGATTTGCCTTGATTCAACTCTATTTCTTCTTAAACAATACTGTGAGGATTTCATAAATTAAAAGCCCTTTCTTCTTAGAATATCTGTGCAATTTAGATTCAGTTCGGCAGATATTTACGGAGCATCTTCTTTGTGACAAATACTGATTCAATGATAAATACTACACAATCCCTGCCTTTAAGGAACATATAATCCAAGGGGAGAGGGAAAAAAAATCATGCAATTAATTCAGTATAACGTGAGAGTCATTAATTAATTAATAAATCAATTGATGAATTCTCATTTCTAGAAAACCTTTCATGGATCAGGCATTATCCTAAGTACCATTACGTCTGGCCTGTCAGAATTATGAAGGAACCTGCAAAAGAGCTCAAAAGGTAGGTGCCCAATCTCTGTAGACAGAGATCAGGGTAACCTTTCTGAGAGATGATACATGAGCCAGGACTTAAAGAAAAGAAAATAGACATTGTACAGGCAAAAAAAAAAAACCCCACAAAAAAACCAAAAAAACAAAATAAAACAAACCACGACAAACCACATTATCAACAAACATGTGAAGTCAAGAAAAGTATTGTGTGTTGGAGAAATACTGCAACACATTTCAGCAGTGGGCAGGGCAGAGGTGGAGGACAGCTGGGGGAAGTAGCAAAGACCAGGTCATGAAGGAACCTGCAGCTTCTTCTAGGACACTAAGAAGTCAAGAGTTCACCTTTTATCTTACACATATACCAAGATTCGTGCTGAAGCCCAGCTGCTTACTAACTCGGTGATAATAAATTTAGTCTTCTTTACTGCCTTCATAAGTGTTAATAAAGAAAGTCGGACAAATTTTCAGTGGACTGGAAAAAGAATGTTCAGCAAATTATACGTAGTAATTTTGGCGGTTAAACATAATATGACTCACTGTGACATAAAGTGTTAAGACTAAACACCCAACAGTCTGGTTTCCCCTATAACATGATGTTGTGGTAGGGATCTTACATGCCATTTTAATAGTGTCAGAATTTTCCGTGATGTTTGGTTTAGCTTGATGAGAAAGGAATTTGTCTAATGGTGAGTGGTATGTATAATAAGCTTATGATTCTAAAATGGTTTATGTTGTGGCTAAAGTGATACTGAGTTTCAAAAACATCTACAGAGCTATCAAAATTTAAAAACGTTGTGAGCCCAAAGAGTGTACTCCAGTTTGGGGGTTAATATTATGATGGGAATGCTTATTTCAGTCAGATATGCACTGTTAAAAAACTAACAGGAATTTGGAAAAATCATGTAAGCTTTCTGGTTCTTAGTTTCTATAAAACTGTGGGGATTAGATAAAAACTCTTTTAATCTCTTCCAGTTATAAAATTATGCGAGTCAAAGTCATCTACTTTGTGGTAAACTTGTCTCACATCTGAGTGACAAAAATATGTAGTAGTTGAGTTACTGGCAGAGTTGTCCATTATCAGAACATATTAATTTATTAAGTACCTACAGTACTGAAGTGCTGTTACAGTTGGTATTTTGTATTTTGTATTTACTAAATACCTACAGTACTCAAGTGCTATTACAGTTAATGAGAATATGGTGGCTATGGTCATTTGTGCTAGCAATCAAATCTTTCTGTTTCTCTGACCTCACGGGTGCTGAGAAGCATTGTGCTTCTGGGCCCATTTGTAGTTGGATAGGGCCATGTACCTACTTCTGGCTAAAGAGGTGTCAGTGAAACTGACATATGTCATTTTGGGGCCATTACAATTGCCAGTTTGAGACCCTCAAAAGCTCTTTTCCCTCTACCATGAAGATTGCCAATGTTCTAGATATCATTTCTTCCATCAGCCTGAGGAAAGAAAAAGATTTGATTTTTGGAGTTATATTATAACATTCAGATGTCTGTTTTCAACAACAACAACAACAACAACAACAACAACAAAAATACAGGGCATACAAAGAAACAAGAGTGGTCCACCCGAAGAAATTAAATAAATTGACAGAAACCATCCCTTGAAGAAGTCCAGAAATTGAACTTAATAAGAAAGCATTTTAAAACAGCTATCTTTAAAATTTTTTAAATGTTTATTCATTTTTGAGAGAGAGACAGAGAGAAACAGAGCGTGAGTTGGAGAGGGACAGAGAGAGAGGGAGACACAGAATCCAAAGCAGGCTCCAGACTCTGAGCTGTCAGCACAGAACTTGATGCGGGGCTCGAACCCATGAACTGCGAGATCAATGACCTGAGCTGAAGTCGGCTGCTTAACCAACTGAGCCCCCCAGGGGCCCTGAAAACAACTATCTTAAATATGCTCAAAATCCTAATGGAAACCAGGGACAAAGAACTAAAAGAAATCAGGGATATGATGTGTGAGCAACATGAGATATCAGTACAGAGATAAAAGTTATAAAAAGGAACCAGACAGATTCTGGAGCTGAAAATAACAACTGAATGAAAAATGCACTAATGGATTGCAACAGCATATTTGAGCAGGCTGAAAAAAGAAACAGTGAACTTGAAGATAGGACAACTGAAATTATAAAATCAAAGAAGCAGAAAGAATAAAGACAACTAAACAGAGCCTAAGGGATCTGAGGAATACCATCAAGCTGTTCAAAGTATGCATAATGAGAGTACAGAGGAAAAAGATAAAGAGAAAGAATGTTTAAAGAAGTAGTGACTGATAGCTCTCCCAGATAGGAGAGCTATCAGAAATACATACATCTATACATTTAAGATAAGCTATCAGAAATACATACATCTATACATTTAAGAAGCTCAATGAACTACAAACAGAATAGACTCCAAGAGACCCACTCAAAGATACATTATAATAAGCTGTCAAAGATTAAAATATCATCTTTCTATCTATCTATCTATCTATCTATCTATCTATCTATCTATCTTTCTAATCTATCTACACACACACACACACAGACACACACACACAGACACACACACACACACACAAACACACACACACACACACACACACACACACACACACACACACACACACAAATAGGGTACTATTCAGCCATAAGAAAGAATTAAGTTCTGATACATGCTACATTGCAGATAAACTTTGAAACACTCTATGTTAAGTTAAATAGTTTACCCTAAGAACAAACATTCTAAATACACAATATTTAGGATAGGTAAATTTATAAAGACAGAAAGTGGAGGGGCGCCTGGGTGGCGCAGTCGGTTAAGCGTCCGACTTCAGCCAGGTCACGATCTCGCGGTCCGTGAGTTCGAGCCCTGCGTCGGGCTCTGGGCTGATGGCTCAGAGCCTGGAGCCTGTTTCCGATTCTGTGTCTCCCTCTCTCTCTGCCCCTCCCCCGTTCATGCTCTGTCTCTCTCTGTCCCAAAAATAAATAAATGTTGAAAAAAAATTAAAAAAAAAATAAAATAAAGACAGAAAGTGGATTAGAGGTTATCAGGGGCTGGTGGAGAGTGAATGTGAAGTTATTGCTTAATGGCTACAGAATCTCTGTTTAGAGTGAGGAAAACGTTTGGAAATAGATAAGGATGATTGTACAACATTGCAAATATAATTAATGTCATTTAATTGTATGATTAAAAATTATTAAAATGAAAAATTAATATTATATTTATTTTACTACAATAAAAAATAAAGAATTGCCCTTCTGGGTTGAGTTATCAGTGCAATTATTAGTATACAATTCATCACTATATATACATATCTGCATATACTATTCATATATTAATAATTAAATATAAATAGTAGAGATTATTGGAAGTATATCCTTTAAAGAAATGTATGGAAGTTTATTTTTCTTTTTTCCTTTCCTTTCCTTTCCTTTCCTTTCCTTTCCTTTCCTTTCCTTTCCTTTCCTTTCCTTTCTTTTCTTTTCCTTTCCTTTCCTTTCAAGAGAGTGTGAGCAGGGAGGAGGGGCAGAGGGAGTCAGAATCTGAAGTAGGCTTCATGCCCAGAGTGGAACCTGAAGTGGGGTTCAGTCCCATGACTCTGGGATCATGACCTGAGCTGAAATCAAGAGTGAGGTGCTCAACTCACTCTTGTCTCGGAAATTAATTAAAAACAAACATGCATCTATGAATAAATATTATTTATTGCTAGAATGAGAGAAAATTCAGGATCAATTTTATTTCTCTTTTACCTTTTTATGTTAAGATGCTGAAAAATATTGTTGGTGTAAATTTTACAAATAAGAATGGAAGAAGTTTTGTAACGGCAACCTCACACAATTCCTTCACTGATGTTGGTGTTGAAAAGTAAATGAGAGCCACCCAGGATATCATTTCTCAATCTAAAGGCCATGTTTTGAATGGTCCCTGGAATATTTTCTCTCAAGCACAAGGTATGGAAATAAGATTAGGCATGGTTGAGGATTGCATCATCTTCTGTTTGGAAAGGCAGACAGGCGATTGTGAAAGAGAGAACAGCTTTTGTGAAAACAGAATCAATATAATACCTGAAACTTAGTCCCTTGGAAAGTCTTTGTCTACCTCCACAATCACTAGTACTTTCATGCTTCTGCTTTTTCGGAAAGCACATGAGGTCAAGATCCAAGGGATTTGCCACCATGCTAACCTCTGGGACTAGGAAGAAGAGAAGATAAAGAATTGGGTGCGTTTCCAAAAAATTAACTGCTTCAATGCTATTCTCCATTGGCGTACATAAACTAAATTTAATTGATGTTCTAATACGAAGTTTCAAGAAGATTTAGCAAATAAGATGAAGAACAGGGAAACAATAGTTAGAGGTTACCTTAAGAAACCTTTCGTGTAAATTAGTGCCTCTTTCCATCACACCATCAGAGTAATTTAGCACCCTTTCCTGTATGTTTTTGTTTGTTTGTTTAGTGAGTTGGTCCTTACAAGTTCATTACAAGTAAGATATTTATGGGTTATTTCACTCTGAATTAAAAGCTTCTGACTAAGGCAAAGAATACGAATTAAGGAATGCTGAGGTCCGTGTAGAAAGCAAAGGCAGGTTTTTTTCTTCAATTTTACAAAATTTCTTATTTAAGCTCTTTCAAAACTTCACAGAGTAAATGCTACTCTGCAAACAGTAGGAAAAGAACAGAGAAATGCCTTTTATGCTAGCATGCTTCCTTTGATCATCGGGAAACCATAAGCTTGTAAAATACTTTTGACTGGTAAATAAGAATACTTTGTCAATTAAAAAAGTTAAACAAATATGTTCACATAAATTCTTACATGAAATTTGGCCAACATGAGGGCCATTTAGGCTTTGTCTATGTTAAACAAAGACCTGAAGAAAGATCCGATGACTTCAATTGGAAGTCTCATGCTTAGAGTTTCTTTGATTCCACTAGTATCCTTTATGATTCACGCTCCATGGCAGTCAGAGAGATCTTGTACAAGTAGACATTAGATCCTTTGATTTATCTTATTTTGAAAAATCTTTTGGTGGCTTCTCTTTGTACCAGAAACAAACTTATCACAATGACCTTGAAGTCTCCTCCTGCCTTATCACATTGCGCTTGTCTCAGAGCTCCCTGAGTACATCTTGACCTATGTACTCCAGTTGTTGTTATTTCTGTGCGTGTTCCCTAAACATGCTAAGTGTATTCCCAGTTGGGGTCTTTGCACATGTGTTCCTTCTGTCTGGAGTGTTCTTTCTCCAGATCTTTGCCCTATCTGGTGGCTTTTCATCCTTCAGGCCTCAGTTCAAAGGTGGTCTCTCAGAGTCTTTTCCCAAATTGTCTTCCTGTTCCCTCACTACTCTACCCTATTGCACATTAGAAAGAAGTTGTCTTGGGTGCCTGGGTGGCTCAGTTGGTTGAGTGTCTGACTCTCGGCTTCATGACTCTTGGTCATGATCTCACTGTTTGTGGGTTCAAATCCCACATCAGGCTTTGTGCTGATGGCATGGAGCCTGCTTGAGATTCTGTCTCCCTCTCTCTGCCCCTTCCCTGCTCTCTCTCTCTCTCTCTCACTCCTTCTCTCAAAAATAAATAAACATAAAAAATTAAAAAAGAAAGAAGTTGTTTTCATAACATTCATCTTTAGAAGCTTTCTTGTTTAGTTATTAGCCTACTTATTTACTATTTATTTCTTTCCTTCTCCTATGTTGTGACTTCATCAAAGAAAACCAGTCTTGTTCACTATTGTATTTTCATCTTCTAGAACAGTATAGATGCATAATACACCTTAGTTCATAACTGACTAAATGAATCATCTGCTTTACTTTTCAACTAGATTATTTCCTGCCAAATTCACCCAAGGACATTTTTTTTCCCTTTGCACTGTGCAGTTTGCTTTAATTCTTAAAAAAAATTGATTGCCATGCCCACAGTGAAATTGACTTGAATGAAATATTTGGCTGATTGGTCTTCCACTAGAGTAAATATCAGCTGGCTAATAGCTGATGGCAAAAAACTGGAATCTACAAGTTCACTGACGTTTCTGGAACTAAAATGAGAAAGTGAATTGGAAAAAAATCATGCCTTTTATGATCTGGATTTTCATTCTTTATATTTGGATCTGCTAGCTGACCTGAAAGTCCCAGAAAATAAAGTTACTTTTTTTTTCTTTTTTTTTCATACCATCCTGTTTGTATTATGTCCTGGAATTTCCACTGGGGAAGGGCAGAACTGAAAGCAACGCCCTGAGCTGGGAACAAACGAAAAGTATCATCTCCTTCCTTGTCTCTGCTTGCTTAGAATTACATAGAGCGAAGTTTGGGATTTCAGCTCTGGGCTAGGTTTGCTTCTGCCCTTTTGGCTGCAATTAAATTGTAGAATTTTTCCACTGACAAGATCAGTCTCTCAAGAAGCAAGTCATGGTGCTCTGATGTTTATCATTTGTGCCAGTAACAAACATTTTTCAGTCATTGGCTGTGATGGCTAATTTTAAGTGTCAAGTTTACTGGGCTAAAAGATGCCCAAATAGTGGGTAAAACATTATTTTGGGTATGTCTGTGAGGTCGTCTCCAGAAAAGATTAGCATTTGAATTAGCAGACTGAGTAAAGATCATTGTTACCGATGCAGGTGGGCATCATCTCATCCCTTGACAGTCTGAGTAGAACAAAAAAAAAAGGCCGAGACTGGTAAATCCTCTCTTTCTGCTTGAACTGAAACATCTATCTTATCTGCCCTCAGATCTTGGTGCTCTTGGTTCCTGGGCTTTCTGACTCAGATCAGGACTTCTATTGTCAGCCCCCTGATTCTCAGGCTGTGGTGGACTTGGACTGAATTATACTACTAGCTTATCTGGTCCTCCGGCTTGCAGATGGCAGGTCACTGCTATTCTTGGCTTCCATAACCATGTGACCCAATTCCTATAATAAATTTCTTATATAACTACATATATCCTATTGGTTGTTTCTCTGGAGACCCCTGGTTAACACGCTGGTAGAAACCAGGCTCTAACAAAATTTTATTTGAAACCAAGAGTGATAAAACCCAAGGTTTTAAGGTTATTGAACAAAACCAATTTAATCATTGCTCATTCTAAAATCATTTACAATTTAAAAAAATTTTTTTTCAAATTTATTTATTTATTTTGAGAGAAAGTGCACACGCGAGCACGAGCCAAGAAAGGGGCAGAGAAAGAGGAGAAAGAGAATTCCAAGCAGACTACATGTGCTGTAAGAGCAAAGCCCCATGTGGGGCTCGAACCCACGAACCACGAGATTGTGATCTGAGCTGCAGTCAGATGCTGAACCTACTGAGCCACCCAGGCGCCCCTTTTTTTTCCTTCTTTAATCCAAAGTAACTAACCCTAAATTCTTAACCAACAAGACCTTTCCATTTCAGCTTGGAACAAAAGTCCAGTTATCCAAGGATGCTTGCTCCTTAATAACCTATAGCTACTACTCAAACATTTAATTTAGTTACCATTTTTACTTGCTTTCATTAAATTTAAAGAAAACTCTGACCCTATCTAATAGGTTGATAATCCAACGATGGATGCACAGCTGGAAATATTCCTATGAAACTTATCCTTCTCATAGTTTAGTTACCTTTTTGTTTCATTGTTCTTACAGCATACTTGATTGTGCAGTTTTGAGCTACAGCCATTGAGTCAATTATCCCCCAAGGCCCTCCTAATCTTCTTTCCCCCTATTAATACTAAATGGGTGTTCCTTGAGGGATAATGCCATGTCTATGTGATTATGTTTGCCTGGTGCTGGGGTAGTAGATACATTCCATCTCTTATGTCAACTGCAAACAGATTGTTAGTGACCTTCTGGAGAAGCAGTCTTGAGGCTATGTCTGACATCACTAGGAAAAACTGTTGTGTCTGATTAGCAATGCCTGCCATGGTCGTGCAAGGGAAAACTTTGTTATCTCTGCCTTTGTGCTTAAGGAGGTCCCTATGATCGACTGGCATATGATAAATGTTTGCTAGTTAGATGAATAAAATTTAATTTTATTTGGACCATCCTCCTAAGTAGAAAGAAAATTCTGAAGTTCTTTTCATCCTAACCTTTGAAATTTCCTCTCTGACACATTAAACTCAGTCCGGAAACTATTTCCTGGACTGGCCAGTTAAAATCAATGCTTTTTTTTTTTTTTTTTTTTTTTTGCCTCACCCAAAATGAACTTCCGAAGTGGTCGATCTCTACCATTTACTTCCCACCCAAATTATGTGTATGTATTTAAACACTATTTCTATATTCCTATATATCTGGGGTAGTAATATCTGTGATCTAGCCATTCTAATTTTGTCATGTCTACAGCTATGGTTGGTTATGGGCAAAATGTTGAAGTAGGCTAAGCATGCTCCCTGGGGCTCAAAGCTTAACTCTAAGGTCTATTTTCTTCCACATGGCCCTTTCCATAGTATCAAAACCTGCATTCAGGAAAAGGTTTGCTATTATAGGATGTAATACTTTTAAGAGAATATATTAACCTTTATAGGAGCATTTAAAAATGCCTTTTCTAAGGGGCGCCTGGGTGGCTCAGTTGGTTAAGCCTCTGACGTTGGCTCAGGTCATGATCTCGTGTTGGTGGGTTCAAGCCTTGTGTCAGGCTCTGTGCTGACAGCTCAGAGCCTGAGCCTGCTTTGGATTCTGTGTCTCCCCCTCTCTCTGCCCCTCTCCTGCTCACAGTCTATCTCTCTCAGTCTCTCAAAAAATAAAATTAAAAATGTTAAAAAATAAAAATGCCTTTTCTAATTCTAGAGTAAAAGTCTATCTTACATTTCAAATCATGTTGAACAGGCAGTAAAATAATTTTTGAACATTTGACACTTGCTTTCAAAAGTTTGTGCCCACTCCTTGTTTGCACACATCCTTTACAATCTCCCATCTTATACTCTATAATCTTTCATGATTATAACATTTATTCAATCCTTTCTGTAAGGGCCTAATAAAGCATTTACAAAACAGCAAGTTAACAAACAAATAAAACATCAAGAAAACAACAAAAATCTTGATATAAATGTCTGGAGACAATTTAAAAATGAGGTTCTTTCTGTCAATTAAAACGCCTACATCCTTAATCAAAATATGAAGAGGGTTTTAGTGTTTCTTCTACCTTATGCTTGGCCCAAAAGTCAAGTAATAAAATCTACTTAATAAGCTGTAGGAGGATTATAAGGAGAGATAACAGGTTAATATAAATACACTATGATGGATACTGAGAAAATAATCGTTATTATTACCATGGGTTATTATTACCATTAACCCTAGCTTGTATCTCAAACATGCTTTTCCTTCACTACTATGCCTGTAAAAATGTAATTTATTACTATATTAAACTTGAATATTTGTAGTAGTAAGGGGAGAATGAACATGAAATTCTTCAACAAATTAATATCTATTTTTCCCACCCAAATGTTTTATAAGGACTGAGGACAAGCAGCAAAAGCGATTGGTTTGAATTTCATGTGGTTTTTCTAACTGCACTATTTTTTTTTTGTGTTTTTGTGTGCATGCAGGAAAAAAAATGTTTTAAAAAATATGGTTAAAAGGAAAAAAAAAACAAACCAAACAAAAAAGTTTTGAACAGCCCCAAACCAAAATGGTCCTTTGAGTAATTGAAAATTAGCTCTATGAAAACTCATAAGAAGCATACACCATCAACCTCTTTTATTTTCCCATTTAGTTTACTTATAAGTGTGAGGGAAGCTGCCTGAACGAAGAAAAAAATATTCATAACTTCATTGTGCTTTTTATAGCACTACACATACAATGAAATTCAGTACGTATTACTGAAGAAATATAGCCAACAGTCCACCAAATTTCTGTTGAGTTTTATAATATAAATTTGTCAGTGGGTATGGCTCCCCAGCTGAGAGCTTCATTTCCCATCTTCCTGGGCAACTAGAAGGGGCCATGTGACTACTTCCCACAATACAAGGTGAGTGGAAATGATTATGTCATTTTAGGGTCAAAGTGGTAAAGTGTGTTTGCTCCATGTCTCTCTCTTTCTCAGGACTCTGGATTCAGGCTCTGAGGCCCTGAGGGATATGGAGACATGAAGACAAAAGTTGCTAGGGCCTCAGTCACCCTTAGACTCATTCACGGAACTGTCACAAAGAAATAAACTTGGGGTTTATTTGTTACAGGGGCTAACAATCATCTGATGCATAACAGCACTCATTTTTCATTCATATACCCCGGAATCTGCCTCGCTCCTGGCAAATTTGCATTACTTTCAACATCTAGTACAATTCGTGACTCCACTCCTAATTTCAATTTTTATCCTTATTTCAAAAAAAAAATTTTTTTTTCAACGTTTTTATTTATTTTTGGGACAGAGAGAGACAGAGCATGAACGGGGGAGGGGCAGAGAGAGAGGGAGACACAGAATCGGAAACAGGCTCCAGGCTCTGAGCCATCAGCCCAGAGCCTGACGCGGGGCTCAAACTCACGGACCGCGAGATCGTGACCTGGCTGAAGTCGGACGCTTAACCGACTGCGCCACCCAGGCGCCCCTATCCTTATTTCAAATGTCCACTTTTGACACCTTAAGTCTCAAAGGTTCTGACATGCCACATGTTAACAAATCTGGTGGAATATTAGTTATGTCAGCATTTTTAAGATGTGTTACCTTTTGGCACATCAAGACAGGATGAAGAAAGACCACAACTTTGTACTATTCTTGAGGAGTCTTTCTCCAGATTGTTGCTTAGAGTGATTATATATTTGTTATTTTGGTACATAACTGCAATGTGGCCTATCCGGACAGTCAGCAGCCTGTCGTTTGAGTTAGAAAAGTTACTGTCTTTGTTTTTCCAGATAGTCTCTGTATTAGGAAAGGCATGATATTTATAAAACACTCCTGAATGAAAACAGAACAAAGCAAAACAAAGCAAAACCAAACATCCAAAACAGAAGTTTTTTGTTTGGCTGGTGAGAAGAACTAAAAATCAAAGAGTACATTACTTCAAATTGGTGTCTTTCAACTATAATTTCACAAAGTTGTTGTTCGGAGCGTTTTATGTCATATTTTCAAACATGTTTTTTTCTTTATAATGGTAAAATAACGGTCATTTGGTCTTTTTCAAATCTGAGTTGTTTTGTGCACCAACACAATTGTCCATCACTGGACATGTTATGAGAAAGGCCCAGAATGATAAGTTTACTTTATTTCAAACACTCTGTACCTTTGTAATACTACAAATAAAACGCCGTCTTCCAAATCTGCTCTGACAACCTCCACAAGAAGTTGAAATTCTAAATTAAAAAAAAAGTCAAATTATGCTCTCTACAGGATGAAAATATTTCAAATATTTTCATCTTCTTAGATGAGGGAAGTCTAAACCATTTGCTACCCATCAGATATTGATCATAAGCAGAAACTGTATCTAGTATATCACATTAATTCTGGGGGCTGCATTAAGTATTATAATGACTGTCACTAGGTGACAGCATAAATGATAATGTGCAATGAGAGAGGGGAAGGTATGAACCTAGGTTCGAGTTTCAGTCCTGCCACTTAATAGTGTCATGATTTTGGGAACATTAGCTAAACTTCCCAATTCGATTTTCTAACCTATAAGTTGATGGCTTAGAAATAATGCATAGAAATTATGTCTGCACATATCAGGTGCTCAATCATGACTGCTATTAACTCTTTGAGCTCTTAATTACACATGGAAGTCTTGTCATGTGAGAGATGCTTGAATTCCATAAATTTGATATTTTTTTCTTAGGTTTTAGAATAAGCTATTGTGGTAGTGTTAGGAGTAATTTTTTTTTTTATCAGCCAGCTCTTGCCACAATCATGCCGTGTAACAAATCATCTCAAAATGCGGTAACTGAGAATGCAATTTATTGTCATGCTGTAAAGTCTGCGGGTTAACTGGTAGGTCTGAATTAGGATAGGTTCATCTGTGCAGACCTGATTTAGGTGGCAAGATCATCTGAGTTCAGCTCCAGGCTGTGCATTAAATCCAAGTTGGCTCAATGTGTCTTTCACGCAGGGTCCAACTAAAAGGAGCAGCATTTACCTGGGGTGAGCTCTTCTTGTGTGGCATCACCAGGCACAAGGAGCCAGGTAAACCATTCAAGCTCATCTGCTAATATTCATTATAAACCAAGTGACAAAGTTAAGTGTCAACTAGTGAAGTGGGAAAGTAAAGTCACGATAGGTCAGAAGACAAACAGATATTTGTGGAATACTCAAAGTATCACCAGATTTCAGACTATAGGACATAGAGGAAAGAATTAAAAAAAAAAAACTGTTTTGGTCATCAGAATAGAAGAATCAAACAGAGGGTGTTTCTAGACTTTAGTTACAGCTCAGAAGCAACAGAATAAGATGAGGAAGAGAAGAAAAATAAGGAGAAAAAGGGACAAGCAGTTCTCAGGACTGAAGTGCCATTGCACTAAGAAGAGACTTCTTTTCAACAGAAATGATTTTAAAAGCAGCAGTTAGTTTCAAAAAAGAGCACGAGTATTTAGCTTCGTCACAAATTGAGACCGACAGAATACAGTTATTAACGTGGACTTATGTACGTTCGATATTCAGACTTATTTGGGCACAAGCTAGTTACTCTCACATCATCTCTGAAAAAAGATGTATTATTCATGCAATAAAATACATGGTGAATCGAAGTCAGGAGATGATTATTTTACATGAAATAAACTGTTTCCACATAATGCTAAAACCATTTTGGCGATGTCTATTTACATGAAAAAATGCACTAATCTCTAATGACTCTATTAATTAAAACAGATCTATCAGAATACTCACTCTTTAATAAATTATTAGCTTTAGTTTCATTACTGTGTATGCTGAAAAGTGTATTTTTAAAATCGTTACTTTGAAAATATTTATTAATTTAGATTTTTCATAAGCTCAGATTGATTCTCCTGAAAAGACTCGATGAATATAATTTTATAAGAAAAGATTACAATTAATTTTCATTTAAGTGTTCAATCAACAAATTGTCTAGATGCTGAAGATAGAAAGACGGAATAAAAATAAGAATCCCTGCCCTGAAGAAACTCAGAGAGAACATATAATATACAATCTTATACAATATGTTAGGCTCTGTAATTGGAGAATACACAAAATCATTTGCAGTACCCAGGAAGTGAAGTCATCATCACTGTGGTGGTGTTTGGGTTGACTTGGAAGGACAAGCAGAAGTTGGCTGGGAAGGTTAGGTAAGCGGCATTCAGATTGAAGGAACAATGTGGAAGTGTGCAGAAACATGACAGATGATGGCAATTGTGGGAAATGAGTCATCTGACGTGACTGGAGTATTCCTCCTTCAGGGAAGTGGTAGGAGACATGGTTGGAAGCACAGTCTGGAGTCAGAATCAACAGACAAACCAGGTCGTCTGCCCTTCTTATAGACCTTCTTACACTCTTAGCTGCCCCACGATGACCAATCATTTGTAGGCTCATAGAAATTTTGAAAACTGTTTCTGTTGGAAGTTTGGATTAAGAACATGTGTAAGGAAGCTTAGGACAGCCATCTGCTTTCATAAGCATGCAAAATCAGCAGATAAAGTCTTCAGAGACGGAATGATAGAGAAGCAAGGACAAAAACCAATGTGGGTCTGGGAAAAAAGAAAAGAAAAAAAGAAAACAAAAGAATGCAGCTTCTCTGGATCATAATGCTTTCCAGACACTCATTCTGGAAGCCTGTGAAGCCAGTGGTACTTTTGGCCTTGAACCACTTGGGGGAGTGCCCTTTGGTTTACATTAGCTCACTTTTAATTACATTCACCCAAACCCTCTTCCTAAGTCAATTCCAAACTTTGGCCTTTGACAGGTGAGTATTAAGAAAATATTTAAATGTTATAATTGTATTAATAATATAATAACAATAGTGATGGTACCTCATACTCGCTATGTATTACCGGTGACAAGGTACGTGTGAGCATACTTTACAGGTTTTAACTCAGCGAATCTTCCAAAGAATATGATGTCAGGTATTATTATTAAAACCAATTTATACATGAGTAAACTAAATTAAAACATTTAAGTAAACCATTCTTACCTAAGGTTGATGTGCCAATCCACAGTAAAGCCTATTAGACAGACTAACACATTGGTTTGGAGTCTGATGCAATTCAGAAAAGCCAGTTGGTAGGTTGCTGTGGGCAAGACCCAGGCTGGCATGTACAGAATGGACTAAGGTAGTGGCAGTGGGGAAGGTGGGAAGGTGATTCAGGACATATTTAGAAAACAAAAAAATCAACAGAACTAAGTGTGGAGAGGGGGAGAGTAGTCAAGGATTTCCCCCATATTTCTGGGTAGAATAAAGGTGGTGCTAGGTCATGCTCTGAAAGACTGGATGCTTTGGTGGAGGCTGGGAAGTGTCTGGATGCAACACTGCCTTCGTCACTATAATCTCTTCAGGTCACTCTGTCCACTTATCTCTTTCCTTCCTCAGTTCCTTGCAGTCTTCCCTCTCTCAACTTCACATCCCAGAAATTCAGAATATCCAGATCTTTTTGTCTGTCTGTTCATCATCATCATCATGTCTTCTCCAAAATCTATCATCTTCCCTTTTCCCCAGATACCTAGACATTTGAAACTCAAAAAATGTGGAGTTGTACTACATCTCACCCACCCTTTTCTGTCATTCTATTTTGTCATCCCTTATTGAAGCAGTGAAAGGAGAATGCTGCCCTAACCAAGAAGTGAAATGGCCAACAGGAAGGAGAAACTTGTAAAACAAGTAACATTAGAGATGATATTTTCAAGTATAATCTTGCCACAATAGTTTCTTTTGGGGTAAGGGAATGGGGGGGGAGAGCCCATTGATGGTAGCTAGTATAAGGAACAAGTAAAGGGTACAAGAGTAAGTTATAAGATAAATATATCTACTCTTTCAAGCAGTTTCCAATGGAAATGAATGGATTATGGGTCACAGTTGGAGCATGGAACTGGGTGAGGGAAAAGCTTTAAGTTGAGTGAAATTGGTGAAGATGTGGACATTGACTGCCCCTACATGGATTTCTTCCTAAACCCCATTTCCTATCCCGTTATCACCTCTGCTCTTTCCTGATTCATCCTAACTCATACTTAGCTCTTGCATTCACCATCCTGATACCTTTAGCCAACATTGCCTCACATATTGATCCATTGACTACCTTTTAGACTATTTTTAACATTTACTTTCTATCCTTTTGTAATTTATCTCACTCAGGTTCTTGGCTTCTGTCTTGCTGTACCCTACTTTGCAGATGAAATATAACAAAGCCTTCCATAAGGTTAATCTATTCATTTTCAGTGTCCATTTTCTCTTGTTCCATATTCATTGTGTATTGTGATTATCTTTAATGGCTATATATGAGGGTATTTTGGTTAACCTAAGGTTCTAGCTTAAAATTTGCAAGTGGTTCCTCCAGTCTGTCTCCCTATAAACAAAAGATTATTCTTCTTCCTTTACCTCTGACATCCAACTACATTGACCAACCATCCTGGCTTGCCCAGGACTGTTCTGATTTAAGCACTGAAACTCTCATTCTTGTAGACTCCTCAGTCTCAGGCAAACTGAGATCATTGGTGACCCTACATCCCTCCATACCTTATGTATCTCTTATCTCCCTCTTGCACAATCACAAATCCTAGTTAAGGTACTTAATTTTTCCCTTTACTCTGGATTATTTCAATGACCTTCTAACTTGTCTCTAGTCATTCCTTATTAAAATATAAACTACCTTGGAACACCAGATTAATTTTTCTACAGGGTTGTTTTGGTATGTCATTGTTTTGTTCAAATACTTTCAATGCCTCCCTTGTGTCCATCAAATGAAGCTTAAGTGTCTTAGGTTTGTATTTGATGTCCTGCATAATTCTTCACCAGCCAACTTTTCTCATTTTTCTTTTGATGACTCAGAAGTCACTTCGGTACCTTTTAGAGCTTTGGTCATTATTATAAATAAGTGTAGTGTATTTTTAAAATTGGAATACTGAAGTGACTCAGTACAAATTTCTAGTCAATAAAAATCTGGATAAAGCAACTCTTTTTGTATATCTATTTACATTTCTCTCTTTCCTAAATTCTTCTGTTAAATTATGGAGTAGATCGTAAAAACAAATTAGTTTCTTTATAGAACAAGTTCAGGTTAGAACACTTGTTACAGCCCATACAGTAAGAAAATAACTACAAAATAATCTGGAAGGTGACAATACTGTTTAAGCCATGATTATTTTTCTAGTCATCCTCACTGACAAAACTAACCCTGCTTTATAAATTATCATTATTTTCAAAAGTGTTCAGTTACTACCTACAACTTTTCTAAATCCTGTTTCATTATTTCTTTTGTAGTTACAGAAGCCCAACAGCCCTCAATTATATTATTTATTTTGGCTTCACAATCATTTCTTAATGTCCTAAAGAAAATATCCTCAGTGGGCCATGAAAACAATACCTTGTATATTTCTCTTTTTAAATGACTGATAACACAGTCTTCCTCACATGGAACAATAACCTAGAGTTTTTTCATTTATTCAAAGCTTCTTTTTTCTTTTTCCCTGGGATTTTCAGGACGTTTCTTCTCTTCATAGTTAGCTTTATTGATGGGTTTACTTCTGTCTGTGGAGGGGTTTAGGGCATCTCTATTTATAACCCTCCAAGCCTGGTCTACACTCCTGAGGGGTTCTGCTTGCTCATCCACTTACTCTCCTCCTTGTAAAGACTTTGGTGTAAATCCAGTACTGCCCTTCAAAGCAGGCAAGTGGCTATTAACAGTGCTTGGTATTTGCTAATATACATACTGCCATCCATCATCTCTTTGTCCTTTTGTTGCTCAGATGCCAACAATCTCACCACTGGTCTCTGCTGTGACTGTTCCTCTATTTTAGGTGCGTTTCTCATTAAGAACAAAAATGCGTAAACATTTTGTGTGTAATATGAACTGTTTTACAAATATTCCTAAGTTAGCACTGTGTTTCAAATGAAATTGCCTTTGAGTTATATATGCTTTCATTTTCTTAGATCGTCTATTAGAGTAAAAATCTGCATCAATTACCCATTCTTTCCTGCTTTCCTCCGTAATAACAATCTATGTATCTCCAGAAATAAATATCACATATTGACCTGGAATAGGGCCTCTGAATCTGTGATCGATTTAAAACATGACTATAACTACTTTGACACTTCCGCCATCGAGAGATGTGGTCTAGGTTCCCTCTCCTTGAATTTAGGTAGAGTTGTGACTCTTTTGGCCAAAGAGAATAAAAATCCCAGTACTTGTTTTATGGATATCAAAAAAATTAATTCTAAAGTTTATATGGACGGGGTGCCTGGGTGGCTTAGTCAGTTCAGGGTCCGACTTCAGCTCAGGTCATGATCTCACGGTTTGTGAGTTCGAGCCCCGCATCAGGCTCTGTGCTGACAGCTTAGAGCCTGGAGCCTGCTTCAGATTCTGTGTCTCCCTCTCTCTCTGACCCTCCCCCACTTGTGCTCTGTCTCCCTCTCTCTCTCAAAAATAAATAAATATTTAAAAAATTTAAAGTTTATATGGAGAGGCACCCCCCCCCCCCCAGAGCCAAAATACTATTGAAGGAGAACAAAGGGGGAGGACTGATGCTCCACCTTCAAGATTATTGTCAAGCTATAGTAATCAAACAGTGTGGTACTGGTGAAAGAACAGGCAAATAGATCTATGGAACAGAATAGAGAGTCAAGAAATAGACCCACAGAAACAAAATAAATTTTGTTTGATTTAACAAAATAAGAAAGGCAGTACAACGGAGCAGAGATTGTCTCTTCCACAAATGATGCTGGACTAACTGGACATCCATATGTAAAAAGAAAAAACTGAATCTAGACAGACTTTACCTCCCTCACAAAAATTTGCTCAAAATAAATCATAGACCTAAATGTAAAGCCCACAACTACATAACTCCTAGAAGATAACATGGGAAAAAACTAGATCTCTTTGGTATGTTGATATGCATGAAGTAAATTCCTGGGATTTTGATCATAACTACATTGAATCTATACATGCAGTTGGGAAGAACTGACATATTTATATCAAGTGTTCCTATCCATGAACAAGGACTCTCTCCATTTATTTAGCTTTTCTTTGATTTTGTTGATCACAGTTTTGTAGTTTCTCTCATATAATTTTTTTAACGTTTATTTAATTTTGAGAAACAGAGCACCAGTGAGAGAGGCAGAGAGAGGGAGACACAGAATGCGAAGCGGGCTTTAAGATCAGAGCTGTCAGCAGAGAGCCCAATGCGGGGCTCGAACCCAGGAGCTGCAAGATCATGACCTGAGCCGAAGTCGGATGTTTAACCGACTGAGCCACCCAGGTGCCCCTTGTAGTTTTTCTCACATACATACTGCACACATTTTGTTAGATTCACATCTAAGTAATTCATTGTTTTTGGTGCTAATGTAAAATGGTATTATGTTTTTAATCTTAAATTCCACTTGTTCATTTTGTCATACAGAAAAAGCAATTGACTTTTGCACATTAACTTTGGTGTCCAACAACTTTGCTATAATCATTTATTAGTTCCAGGAGGGTTTTCCAGATTTTCATATAGATGATCATGTCATCTGCTAACCAGTTTTATTACTTCCTTTCAAATCTGTGTATCTTTTATTTCCTTGTCCTATTGCATTAGCAAGGACTAATCCTTGTCTTGTACCTGATCTTAACTAAGGAGGCTTTGAGTTTCTCACTATTAAGTACGATGTTAGCTACAGCTTTTTTTTATAGATAGTCTTTATGAAAATGAGAAAGTTCCTGTATATTCCTAGTTAACCATGAATGAGCATGAGATTTTGTCAGGTGGGGTGCTTTTCTGTACTACAATAATTCTGAGCATCGGATGTGACTAGACTAATTTCTAATTTTCAGTTTCTTCATCTAAAAAGAAAACAGTAATGATGCCTTTTATTGTTGGCATTTGGGGGGGGGGGATAATTTTACAGGAGAATGTATGTAACAGTGTCTGAGGAATAAGGCCTCGATAAATGCTGGCCATTATTACCATTACAGGCAATAAGAATAATAAACATTCTTTTTATTTTAGTGAGGCTAATGGTTGCTTTTTAAAAAAAATATGGTAAAATACACATAGTGTAAAATTTACCTTCTTAGCCATTTTTGAGTGTAAGTTCAATAGTGTTACTAATTTTCGGAACTCTTTTCATCTTACAAAACTGAAACCCTTTACACATTAAGCAATTCCCATTAGTGTCCTCACTAACACTAGCTATTTTCTGTTTTTTTTCTCTTTTCTCAGTCTCTCTCTCTTTCTTTTTTTTTCCTGGTAGTAGTCATTCAAATAGGTATAAGGCAGTATTTCACTGTGGTTTTGGTTTGCATTCCCCTAATGATTACTGATGTTGAATATCTTTTAATGTGCTTTTTGGTCATTTGTAAAAGTTCTTTGGGGAAATGTTTTTTCAAGTCTTTTCCCAATCAAAAATTTTATATTTTTGAATATTGTTCGTTTATAAGTGTTCTTTATATATTCTGGGTATTAACCCCCTTACCAGATATATGATTTGCAAATACTTTCTCCCATTCTGAGGATTGCTTTTTGCTCTGTTAACTGTGTAATAGTTATGGCTGCTTTTTAGAAAATATCTTGATATATTATTAATTCAGTCAAAACCAAATTTTAAAAATGAATCATCATAAATGTAAATATGATAGTAAAATTAACCTTGAATCAGGGATGATTCTTATTTTAAATCCGGCTTCACTTTGAGATTCACAGAATGGATAGTTTTGATGAGACAGTCAAGTAATCAAAGGAATATGACATATTTTCAAGGGTAAAGGAATATTCCTCAATCGTTGGGATTTTGTTAGTCAGAGTCAATCCCAGTGAAATGTAGAGTATCCATCAAGTGCTACATTGGTACCTTCACTGTAATTCACAGAGGCCATTACACTGACTTCTATCCACCATGCCTTGCAACTTGTTGATGGAAAACCTCTATAGTCAATGTTGTAGCCCTTGAGGCATACGCAGGGACCTAGTGTAGTAGTTATTGATCATATTTTGGCTTCAGGTATTGCTGCATAGAAGGGAGATCAGCTTTTATTTCCCTTTAAGGAGTTTAGTTTACTTATTTTTGGTCTTGCCTTGTAATTACATACCTCACAGTCTGTTTTAATTGATCACTCAAAGTCTTCTCTATCGAGGTATCCATAAATCTCCACTATGCTTGCTTTAGCACAGATGTTTTAAATAAAGATTTATGTTCAATTCAGACTTCCAGTTAGAAAATATATTCTCTTTCAGTTAGGTAGAAATCAGCATGAAAATTCTATGTTGGAGTTTAGTAAAATAACAGGAAAGTCCTATGGAAGTTTAAAACTCACTAACCTTTGGGCAAAATCTTGACCTTTTTACATGTGAGCAATATTTGAAGTAAGCTTAATATATACATTTCGAGGCATCAGTGAACAAAAATTATTACCAGAAATTAAAAATTTCACACATTCCTCCACCCTCCAAAAGCAATGGGGTACCTTCTCTCCTGAACTTTTGAACCCTGAATGAAGATAATTTGTAAGATTTTGAATAGCATCTGTACACGTACATAGCACAATTCTTAGTAGTTTCAACTTAATTACCTTCTCTAGACCTGTAATGTACTTTAAAATACATTAATTATACACCGATCTTGAGAAACTACTGGAAATATATTAGGAGCAGATATTTGTATGTTGGAGAGAGGCAAATGGAGTCAAGAAACCTGGATCCTAGGTCTGCTCTATCAACAATTATCTCTGTGACCGTAGGCAGGTCACTCCTACTTTCAAGCTGTCATTTTCCTAATTGATCTAGGCCAGATTAAGGCCTCTAGAATTTTATTTTCCTATATGCATACAAAAATTGTGCAAAACACACACACACACACACACACACACACCTTCCTATTTGAACTTACCTCATGTCAATTATTAGCTCTGTCAACTCACCTCATTTGAAATAACAGTATACAAGAAGTGCTTACTTGCTCAATTACTTATATATTACACTCAGAAGGCAGTGGGCATATCATAGTGAATCCATTATGGATGCAGAATGGACAGAATGAATACATTATGGATCCTGTTTCTGAGATTCGTAATTTCTAAGGCATATCTGTATTACTCTGGCAGGGCATCAAATAATACTCAAATGTATCAAAATAAGAAAAAGGATTAATATGAAAAGAGGGAAAGTTATGACTTTGGCTACACTCTGCTGTAGATATTAATTTCATCATGGCAAAGAAGATTGTGACAATTTTCTTTTGGTCATTAATGTCTAGATACTATCTAGAAGAAAATGACCAGACAGAAGAAAAGGTTGAGAATTACTGACATGGGTGAAAGGTTAAAATAATTAGGATTTTTAGCCTGGATTGAGAAGTCTTGGGGGAAACTTACGACTATCTGTTAGTAATCATAGTGATGCTATTTAGATTTGGGAGGTAAAACTGAGATTGAAGATGGACATTTGGTAAATTCAATTTAAGTTTCATGGAAATAGAGCTTTATTCAATATGAGGAAAAACTTTCTAACAATTTCAACAGTCTAATAATAGGTTGGGTTGGCTTGTGAGATAGACCATTTTCCATAATGGGAATTGTTCAAGCAGAGGTCAGATCAGTAGAGAAAACTCAAATAGCTTTCTAAGGCAGATAACCTAAATAAGCAAAGTGGGTCACAGAGGGCAAATCAGCAGCGTGTATTCCACCTGAAGTTTGCCAGATTTCTGATTTTTCTAAGGAAGCAGGAAATTGGGATTTTTATGTTAGTTTTCTGATACATGTTGGCTTAAATTTTTTTTTTTTTGACACTGCGTGGACTAAACAAGATCTATTTGGTTTGAACATAGCTTGATCCATGTACTTTGGTCTCTGAGCTCCATTTCTTATCCCCAGTGGCCTTGTCATCTGTAGACCAGTCACAGAACTGAGTGTTTGGAAAGATGTGGGAATACTAAGCTGGGGTATCAAGTCACCACACTTAAGGAATGAGTAGTATTTACAATTACTTATGATGTAAAGTCATTGTATGCACTAAGTTATACATATACTAAGCATAAACCATATAGGACCAAGGACCAACTCTCCCAACAAAATCTGTTAGTATGGAAAGAAACACAGGCTGCCAACATTTCCCCAGGCAGCTCTCTCAAAGAAAACTATGTAAAGATAGAACAGGAGGGAGGAAATTTCAAGTAGATTCTGTAGATCTGCACAGTGCTTCAGGAAATGAAGCCTCAGGATTCAAGGGCCACCAATCAGGATCAGTATAACTCAGGAGTTATCTGTTGGTGATTTCCTGATTTTTTTCATCCTTATGAGGTCCAGTACTATTTATAATTCTTTAAATCTTTTAAAATAAGAGTTAAATTCTTTATTTTTCTATTCTTATTCTTCTTTTCTTTTTCCTGTCTTCTTTCCCCTCGGGAGTCTGGTCCAGAGCCTTCTCCAAGATTTCCACAAATCCTCACGGCTTATTTTCTCAGTACCCCCTTCTCTCTGAGAGCTTCTTCCTTTCACTCATGTCTTGTATCCTGTGGCTCTTGCTCCTCTCAGCTCTTCATCAATCCAGATGTGAACCAGACAGTGGGGAACCCTCAGGACAGGGGCAAACTAAAGGTGAGAGGAGGGAGGTATATCTGCTACTTAGTTCCAGTCAGTTGTTGGAGATATGGACCTTTTGTTTTCCCACTGAATTATAGAAAGGCAGTTGCATCAGACTTTTTTTCACGGAGACTTGGAAGAAATAGAGGGAGGTTATGTTTCAGAATGCTCTATAGCATAATTTTGAATATTAGACCTCCTACTGCTTACCCCAAGTTCCCCAGTCCCCCAAAAGAAATTTGTCATAGGCAATTTTCCTGTTCCTTTGCATTCCAGATTTCAAATATCTTCCTGGCCCCTTCTCTTCTCTCCTCCATAGCCCTCTACCCTTCTGCTGAATCCTGAGATCAAGTGTCAGATGCTCTACCAATTGAGCCATCCAGGTGACCTTTGCCTAAACCTTCATACTCAATCTTTCATGCTTCCTCATGAAGGCCAACTCCATGCTCCTCTCTTAACTCCCTCTCATTCTACCTTTGCCTATCCAAAACCTCATTAAATTATTCTAAACAAAGGTTCTACTCTCAAGCTCAGGCCTTTTAGTCACACATCACACTGGTAGACTGGTAGAATCTTTGAAATTACTCTTTTCTTTCTCAGGACCATGTTCTTGAGTATGACCTTTTTCTACACCATCTATGTAAGTGAAAAGTAGACATCCACAGGTTTATCTTTCTCTCTCCTATGAATTAAAGTGATCTGCTTAGAAAGCAGGAATATTCAGCTGTTTTTGTTCTAAATTGTATTTTTTTTTTGTTTTCACTTACACAGAGATAGTATATATGCATATGTTTTACAAACATTTTGAAGCAAATGGATTTCTGCTGCTTGAAATCTGCTAAAAGTGGATGGCTCAGAGCAGGTCTTAGAAAGACTGAAGACTGGGCAAGTATTCAGGACTGGTGGGAGAAGGGTCCAAAAGGAAAGCTTCAGAAGCAGAAATCATGGTGAGAGGAGAATGTGGAAAAAGAATGCATATTTTCATACTCAGGTCTAGTAGAGTAACAGTCTAGTAGAGTAACAGTTACCAACATGGTAGATGTTGAAGAGATCCTTTCTTTCTCTCCCTCTCTCTCTCTCTCTCTCTCTCTCTCTCTGGACCAAAGAGGGGAGACTATCTCATCTTTTTTCCTCTTCTTTCCTTTTTTTTTCTTTCTGATTCACTTTCATTATGTGTGTTGATCCAAATTACTATTAAGTGTCCCCAGATCATGGTAGCTTTCTTCTTGGCTTGACTCTATTAGACCTTCCTGCGCTCAGATGAAGTAAGCTTTCTTCTCAGCTCTCTGTAAGTATGCTGTACCTGCATACAACTGGGAATTTCTTAATTCCCAGCTGCTCTTCTGGACAAGCAGTGTGGATTTATCTATGGTTCAGTGGAGAGACCACGTGTTCTCCTAGGTGTCTCTTTTATAGAGAAATTATGAGAGCAACCATCAGCGAGGAAGAATATATCTACTTTGGTGCTAGGTGGTCTGGATTTAGTTGTCAGCTTTTTACTAGAGTAACCTAGAAATCCTAACTATCATTTGGGAACTTAACAGATCATGGGAGTTATTCCCTACCGAGCAAGTGAGTTACTGTTTCTATGGAATAATGAGCTTGGGTAATAAGGAACAGCCCCTTCTATTGTGAGAATTGTGATATGATTCGTTCCCATCATCCTGCCACCCTCCTACTTTGCTCCTAGCTGGTTCATTGTCTAGGTCAGTCAGAGGGATCTCTCAGGTTCAATTTTGGTAATTCTGGTCATCACACGACACAAGGTATCCATTCCTTACTCAAAGCCTGTGGCCCCACTAATTTTACTAGTCTGTTTCTTTCTACCTATTCCTTGAAACTCATAGAATGCAAACCCAGGAGCTGTCACCATTAGCCTTTTAGTCATGTGGCCTAGGAAATCCAAAAACCTTGCTTGAAGGGGAGAGAAATACATTTTTAGAGAGGAACAGAAATGAGAGAGGGAGAGAGAAGGGGAGAGAGAGAGACAGAGGAGAGAGAGAGAAACGGAGAGATGAAGAGAGAGACAGAAAAGGAGAGAGAGGCTTGATAGTGTTTGAGTTCCTGCTTCCAGAAATTTCTGAGGCCTGGCTAGATTTCTATCCTGAAGATCAGGCAGGCATGAGACTTTTGCCCTAACCTGGTTTGTGATGGATTTCTGCTATTTGTAAGAAAAAATGCTGGCAAAGACATTCTGCTTCCTTTAGAAATTGTCACATCCAAACAGAATGTTAAATTTAGTCATAAGAGATTTCTCTTTTAACGTGGGTCTAGAAGAAGCCTCCAGAGTTTGTGTTATATTGGATTATTTAAGCTTTTCTTCTTTGTAGAAGCTGCATTATGTGGTGAGGGGTCACTCGAAGTCACTTGGATCTGGGTTCCCATCATAACTCCATTATCTGCAAGCTTTGGAAGTTTGAAATGTCCTTTAAATTTTCTAAGCCTCAGTTTCCTCATATTTTTTGAAAGAATATACCATTTATCATGCAGGGTTGTTTTAAGAATTGGCATAAAACAACTAAAGTACCTAGCACAGTCTGATTTTAATACATTGAAATTTCATACCACATTTTCTAATTTTGAAAAAGACAACCCCCAAACATGATATATATTTACAACAAGTATACCGAGCAATAAAACAAACAAATTTAAAAAACTAGGATTATACAAAAGAAGAAAAAAATGGACAGGGCACAAAATATATTTTTCAGGTGTATATGTATGTGTGTATATATGTACGTATATATGTACACATCTGAAAAATATATGTATATTAAAGTAAATAATATATACACATATATATACATGTTTTTTTCTATTAAGGCCTTCAACTGATTGGATGTAGCTTACGCATATTAAAGAGGATGATTTGTTTCGCTCAAAGCTTGCTGATTTAAATGTTGATTTCATCTAAAAATATCTTCACAGAAACCTACAGAGTAACATCTGACCAAATATCTGGGCTCTATGGCTTAGCTATGTTTACATATAAAATTAGCCACCATGCTAAGATTGATTTTAAATTTGATTCTGAGTCTCCTAGTAGCCAAGGGGGAGAAAAAGAGAAGCACATTTTTTTGTAGTCCTTTGTTAGGAAGATATTTTCCTTCATATAGATCATTTCCCCTCATACATTAAATTTATACACATGTGGCTACTTTTACTTCTTCATGGTATGAATACATCAACTTTCTAGATATCTTTGAGTTAGGAACTATGCCATCTCTGCATCCTATCTGTCACCAAATTCTTGTCATTTCTGACTCCAAAATTCTTTAAAAACTGTGTACTCCACTCCCTCTTTCTGCCAATGCCTTAGTTCAATCTCTCATCGTTTTCCACATGAACGTTGGCAATAGCTTGCAAACTTATCTCTGCTTCTGCTTTGGTCACTTCAAATGTAATCTTTACACAGCCACCAGACAGCCCCTTTCAGGACACAATTACTATGCCACCTCCTTCCCTGTTTAACAGTTACCTGTAATGTCACAATGTATAAAATCCAAAGGCTCAACATCATTCTCTTCCGTGCATTTTAACCTTTGACCATATCAAATTATCTAGAACTTTTAGAAAATGCCATTATTTCAGACATTTCTGTCCCTGTACATTGCTGTTTCCTCTGTTGAAAATGCTCTATCCTCATTCGCCTACACAAATACCAGTCACTCCTCAAGACTCAAAGGCCACCTCCTTTGTCAGACCTTCCTTGACCCATAAACAAGCAGCCACTCCTTCTTCCTTCCCCCGGAGCAACTTACACATCCCCATTACATTTCCTTGGGTGTTAAGAGTCTGAAATTGGAATGCAAAGTAAAAATCACAAAGAATTACAATCCCCCTCCAACATCCCTTAAATTAAGGCGACATACTATCCCTTAAATTATGATATGCTGTTGCTCTGTGGGTCTGATACAGTGTTTTTTTCTCAGACACTGGAGCAGTTGGTGCTTTCATTAAGTGCACCATGTCTAGCCAAAGATGACCAGGATGACCGCTGACCACCATTTTCTGTCACATGCACACCCTGTGGTTTACGTGCTTATTGAAAGGAGCAGAGTGAGGAATTACTTGCACTGTTTAAATTGTCACTGCCACCTTCCTTCCATCCTCCCTTCCTCCTCTCCTCTCTTCTTTCTTCTCTCCTGCTACACTTCCATAGTTTAATACAAGCAGGGTAAATTCTTATACCGTACAGTGTCTAACTTGATCGTACTTCATTAATTTAGGTATAGCACTCAATTGCACTGTGATGTAAATCTGTGTTTTACCTTCTGTCAATCCCAAGTGCATACCAGAGTGGAAAGTTCCATGAAGGCAGACCTGTATATTTCATCTCTGTTTCCTTTCCTCATGCATATTAGGACTTCAATGGCCATTGAGTGCATGGATAAGATCAGCTAATGGAAGGCAAAGGCAAAGGACGGAACATCCTTTTCACTTTAACTATGAACTTTGCATGTGATGAGAAATTTAACATTTTCTGGTCATTTGTCATCAGCTTCTGCAAAGGGATAAAACTAGTCTACTTGATACGCTTCTGAAAACTAATATAGGACAGTTAAAATACCACATAAATGCTAAATAATAAAGTGACAAGCACAATATGTCAGGGGACGCATGGCAATGCAACTATGTCTGTAAAACATTTACTGTATTTTGTCTCTAAAACGTACAACAACAACAACCCACCAAATGGCGGCATCTGTGCTTATTTCCTCCCTGGTCCTCGATATTTGGAATACTTTCAATGTTCAATGCCCAAAAACGCAATAAATATTTTTACTTTGGTACATTCTTATTTTAACATTGGAGTTGGTACCAGCCAGAATCGTGGGGTTACTCACATCACGTGATTCTCCTCCTACCATTCAACGTGTTTACAAGTGAAAACATAAAATGAACACCAAAGGCAGTTTGGGAAGGAGAATAGATGAATGGGAGGAGGCACTGAAAAATGCATATTGAAGGCTAGGTGTGGAAGGCCTAAGAGGGGTACTATTTACAGGCAATCTTATTAGAAGTGGTGGTGGCGGGGGAGGAGGTGGGGATAGTAGGTACCTGTGAGCTGTCATCTCTGAGCACCAGGCGGCACTACAGCCTTTTCTCCTGGCTACCACCTCCCTGTGTCAGGGATAATTCCAGAAACCCAGAATTTGCAGGAAAAAGGTGAAGGTTGGAGAGTTATGTGGGTTGGGAGAGGAATGGGTACATAACACAGAGATCAGAGTTTCCTTGTGTATCACGTCCCGGGAATGACTAATCATGGGATCCTGCCAATCTTTAATATTTCACAAGGCACAACAGGACACAGTATGGTGCTGTTAAACTCAAATCCATGAATAGGAAAAAACGTGTAGCTTAGGGTAATACTAGACTATAAATTTATTAGCAAGTTGGCTTGTAAGTTCCTAAAGACAGAGAAATGTGTAGAAAACAACCAAACCAAAGCAAACCAATCCAAACCCAAAGCAATCACCGTAAGTTACTTAGCACATATTTAACAAAGCACTGGTAGCATTCAAGAAGATCTGCTTGTAGGATCAAGAATATTCTTTCTCTTCTGCAGTTATTGGTTTCTTGAGGAGACTGAACTGTGTAGCTGATCAGATTTCCCTTTTCTAATTCTCTGTTAGTAAGCTTAGAAATGAATATGGGATCCAACTGTAGCCAGTATAAAATTTTGCAGGATGGTAAAATCCCTGTCATATCCCTGGCTTCATCTCACATCTTGCTTATACATTTTCATCTATGTCTTATGTTATCTTTTCACTTTCACTTTTAATTTATGTTATGTTGTAGAAGTTTATGTTCCCTTGAAAGCTTCTCTGAATGCTTTCTCAAATAAAAGGGGAAAGGCATGTAATTGATTACACGATTATAAAAAGTCTCCATTAATATACATTGCTAGGTACCAAGAATCAATAGAATTACTCTGGCCCTCAAGAACTTTACAACCAAATTATAGACTTGTGAGGAACTGTGCCCTAGATAAAGAATCGTTTTAAGATAGAAGTTTTAGGAGTAGAGGTATCTAAGAATAAACTCAAGGGAAGGAGGAATACTTGATTCCACGATTAACTTTGTAGTTCTACTGTTAGCTTTGTGTGGCCTCGGGCAAGGTGGATAACACTCTCCAAGCATCAATTATTCACCAGTAAAAGGTAGCTTCATCTTGGGACAAACACTTGGATAACGTAAGGGGATGAAAGACATGGTGTGTAATATTTGACTATTGTTATATAACATTTGATTACAGTATCACTCCCAGTAAAGCTAGTAGAAAAAAGCCTATTTAAATCATGTCCTACAAGGAAAGATGTGTTTTCAGTGAAATACAGTACATTTTCAACAGGAAAGTGCCACACCACTGAGGACACAGGTATGGTAGGTGCTGTTTTCATTTTAAGCTTCTATTTTCCGCAGCTGGAGACCAATATTTGGCATGGTGTTGCTAGTGTGAGAAAGTAAATATTTTTGAAAAAAATGCAAACATAAGCCTCTCCAGGGTTTTAAGGCTAGAAGAGAAGGAAACTGAAAGAGAGTAAAATTGGGAGTATTCTTCACAGACTACTTTTCAGTTAACTTTAGAACAATCAAGAACAAAAACCCTGTCATTTGCATTGAATTATGTTCCTGAACTTTTCCTCATTTTTTAGTTTATTGATATTTTATTCTTTAAAAAAACAAATTTTTTTTTAATGTTCTGAGACACAGACAGACAGAGCATGAGTGGGGGAGGGGCAGAGAGAGAGGAAGACACAGAATCCGAAGCAGGCTCCAGGCTCTGAGCTGTCAGCACAGAATCTGACGCAGGGCTTGAACTCACAAACCGTGAGATTATGACCTGAGCCGAGTTGGTCGCTCAACCAACTGAGCCACCCAGGCGCCCCTTGATCTTTTATTCTTTTTAAGCAGATATATAACAGATGTAACAGGGTGCACTGCTTTGTGCACTGAAAGTGAGAGAACATAGTAGGCTCTGGAGTCAGGCAGACCTGGATGGATCCCAGTTTACTCTGTGACACTGGGCAAGTCCCCTAAATTGTCTCCGCCTTGAATTCCTTGGATAAATGGGCACAATAACAGCAGGCTTGTGGAAAGAAAAAACAACATACAAAGTTTCTGGTTCAGTGCCAGGCCTATGGCAGAGAATCAATAGATGGCAACCTACAGGGCAGAGACGGCTCGTTCAAAATTATCTTCTTACATGCTTTTGACCTATTTAGGAGAGGCAAAGAAATGGCGGCTTTGCTCCGTTACTTTGCTCCACTGACAGTGGCAGATGATTTTAAATAAATTTAATTGTCTTCAAACTATAGCACAAGGTCAATCTCCTATTAGTCTTCCCTGGGTTTTGACAAAGTCACCCCCTCCAGGATCTCATTCGCCACTGAAATCTTCCTTGACCAATAACTACCCTCTTTGATGGCCCTATCCGCCTTCCTTATTCATTTTCAGAGGACAAGGCCAATGTTTCAGAAAAAAAAAATGTCTTAGTAGCCAGCACAAAATCATGCTAATTCACCTTTCCTCCATGACATAATTTTCCTGATGCTACCATGTCAGGGCACCCAAAGACGAGCCTAACCCCGACTCCTCTTTTGCTTTTGTTTTCTGAACTGCTTCTCATTGGTGACTAGAAAAACCAGCCAATGCCTCTTGAACACATGCTTTGAATAAAGCATCGTGCCTAGTGCACTGCACATAAAGGCGGACAGCTCAGACCCCAACCTTAGGTTTGTAGGAAAGGAGATTTTCTTAAGCTTCCTGTAATTGAATTGAATATCTAATTTGCATCTCTAGTTTACTAAGTTACATTCACTTAATGTAAATCAAATTGGGGCTCTCCCGCCCCAGATTTTAGGTACCAGGAGATGGAACAAATTCCAGGTATCTTCATTTGTCAGTGTTGATGTCTGCTGAAATATCTTCATGCGGGTCTGGTCTTGAGTTTGGTCTACGCAGGTCACCCACTGACCTCTCTCATTCCTTCCTGCAAAATCTGTGAGTTCAAGTCTCTCAGGACATATTTCACTGCTCTTGTACCGCTCATGGAATGAGTTTGCTTACACGTGCATCCCAAGTATGCGGGCTCCCTCCTATGCTGCCCTTCAATCCTCAGGAACCTGACAGGCATGACTTCACTAAGCCCATATGTGAGGAAACTGAGTCTCAGAGAGCCTCAGGAACTTGCCTGTGACTATATATTTCACATGCAGGGGAGCACATTTTCTTTTTTCTTTTTTTCTTTTTTTATTTATTTTTATATATTTTTTTCAACATTTATTTATTTTTGGGACAGAGAGAGACAGAGCATGAATGGGCGAGGGGCAGAGAGAGAGGGAGACACAGAATCGGAAACAGGCTCCAGGCTCTGAGCCATCAGCCCAGAGCCCGACGCGGGGCTCGAACTCACAGACCGCGAGATCGTGACCTGGCTGAAGTCGGACGCTTAACCGACTGCGCCACCCAGGCGCCCCGCACATTTTCAAAGCAAGGTCCAACTATTTGCATAATTCGAGTTCCTTCCACGATGCTGAGCTACAGCGTTAAAGTATTAGGCCTTTTCAATTCCTATGCTAAAATCTATTATCTAGTACTATCTAGTTTAATTCATAATTTTAAGTTAAGCTTACCTTTGGAAAATAAAGACCAGAGCTTTGAAGTCAGTGTTTCTAAGATACATTCGATATCAGGATTACCTGGACTGTTTATTAAAAAGACATATTCTTGGGCCCAATCACAGCCCTCCAGAACCCGTGTCTCTGGTAGCTGAGCCATGAAATCTAAATTGTTAATAAACTCGCCTCATAATTATTATTCATGCCAAACTGGCAAACCGAGTTTTAACATGTGTAAACAAATTTATTTTGATTGGTATGGAGGGTCAGAAAGGTCTGAAATACGAGACGCTACAGTTTTTGAGGCCAGGTAACTACTGAAAACTTTGGAGATGAAGGAATGGCCTTGATCCTGGGCTAGGGAAAGGGGAAAGAGGAAGAAAACTGAGGAACAAAAGATGGGTTCCTGAGACAAATTTCCCCTTCCTTCTTGATCTGGCCTACAAGCAGCCCTGTGTAAGCATGTATAAGCTGGTGAGAAAACTTATTTAATATTTAAACCCAAAGTAACTTCTGGGTTAAGAACTATATTCCCAAATGTTATTATTTTTAATTCCCCCTGCCCAAATACCCCAAGGCATAGGATGTTTGATATAGCACTTGAGGTGCTGGTACACTTTCAGAACCAAAGCAGCTTTTCTATTTTATTCTTCACATCACAGTAAAAAATGTGTTAGATGGGTTGAATGTCTGGTTTCAAAATTTCAGAAATTTGCACCTAAATTGCACCTGTAAAATATGTCCTCACACATGCAAGCAAGTCATTGTACTTGCAAATTATTGTTTTGCATATGCAATTACTTGCTTGCATCTGGATATACATTTTGTGGGACAATTAAGTGTTTATGTTAGAAAATTAGATCACTAATTTTATGTTCATTTATATAAAGCTTAGAACTTAAATTTCCAGATTTTTTTTCCGCAGAAAGTGCAATATATGCTGCATATGGTCTAAAATGGGTTTGGGGGGGAACATTCTTTTATCCTGTCATTTGTTAATTTGACAAATATTTCCTAAATGCCACTGTGGGTCAGATGCTGTGCTAGATGGTAGAGTTTCAATGATGAGCCAACAGCCCACAATCCGGAACATGGGTCTTAACACTGTCCAGTTGGGTTTAAAGAGACAAGCAATGTGTAGTATATCATAAGCAATTTGCATTATTTGTAATCATGTAAATCTCAAGTTGCGTCCCAGTATGTGCCATACCAAAGTCGAAAGTTGACAATTGTCATTTATTCCCCATTATGTCCAGCTGATGAAGTGACTAATAAAATGGGGAAATCATTTCTGAGTCTATTTTGCTTTCTTTAAAATTCACAGCATCACTAAGATAGTTTATGTGATTTCTGTGGAATCACTGGATTCTGCAATAGACAATACACGTATGATTCATAAAATTATAGTTTGGTTAAAATGAAAGGTTGGAATAGTCTTTGAATGAATGCCCTTCCTGTGTGACGATATGTGATAAACACACTGAGGTTCTTACACTTGTCTCTGGGTATAAAATTGTATTTTAAAGGACATGGTTTGTTGGAATACTGACTTCACAATTAGAGAGATTTTATTTTGCACACTTGCACACTGCTCCCTATCTTGTTTCTACAAAGCATGTAAGAAAACAATGGTCTGTAACATACATTCAATTTTTCACTCAGAACCTAATTGTAATGATAAATTTAGAGACATTTTGAGCTGAAAAAACTTGCAGGTATTTTTGTGTGTTACCTTATTTTACAAGTGAATAAACTAAGGCTCGGGAAGGTTAACTGAACTTCAATATTATATAGAAGCTCAGACAGAATACAAACTAAATCTGTTATATAGGCCTTCATTGTTTGGAAAACAAAACAAAACCTTTGTGAAGAAATGTAATGGAAACCAGTTAATATTATCTTTGCAGATGTTATGGTGATATTTAATGTGGACCATCTTTAACTAAATGAAAACAAAAATTATATGAAGTCAGAGAAGAGTCAGAAAAACAGCAGAAACCCATCCTCTTTCTAGGCTAGTGTTCTTTCTAGTAACAACAAAGCCTGATACTCATCAAAGGCCAGGAAAGAGAACCAAAGGTGGTCAGAGAAGGAATAAGAACAGACATATCTAGGCATTTTATGTGCGTACACATGGTCCTTTTTGTTTCAATCAGAATCCCAAAAGAAAACAGATGTCAAGCATAAATTAAGACAATTGCAAGAAAGTTTATTTACACAGGACATAATTACAGAAGCGTGGGCTTGCTAGAAGAACGATAAAGAATGTGAAGTAACCCTGGGTTAGTAACTGCAGAGCTGGTACCACCTCTAGACTTGAAGGAATGAGGTGAGAGAGTGGTTACTAGAAGCTAGAAGAGAATTTTTGCAGAGCTGCCTGGAGAGGCCAGTGACCTGCAGTGGAGGAACACAGCCAGCTGGAGGTGAGGGGCCCATGGGGACGGGTACCCCAATATCATTCTCTCCTCACCTCTCATTTCTTGCCAATGTTTCCATTGCCTAATTGTAAGTGGAAGCTAGAGAGCAAGGAAGCCCACTGATGTCATCCATTAATTGGAAAGAAGGCTGGGTGAAGAGTTACGGGCAAGGATCTGGAGATGCAAACAGATGGTGCAAGGTACATTCTACCAAAAAGGATTTAAGCACTCTCATAGAGATGTGCTGATGTCCCAAGATAGTATAGATTAAAATACAGTGAAAGAAAGGAAGGGAGGGAGGAAGGGAGAGAGGAAGAAACAAATGCTATTGGAACGAAAAGACCCATTTATACTATTGCTCAAATCAGATGGAAATTTGTTTAACCCTCCTAGTACAGAGATAGACACGTGTTCAAAGGCGAGTAGCTGCTCTGCTCCAGGAGGGCATCCACTGCCTTAGATTCATTCTCTCTTTTCGTATTGTCTAGAACCATTGTGTTTGCATTTTAGTCTGTAGGGAGATCAAATTATAGGGAGAGTGTGGAGGGCAAGGAGCTTCCTCTTAAGGAAGTGACTAAGAGATTGCACACATCATTTTCTGGGTTGGATACACACCTCTACCTTCCCAGATTCTTTCAATGTTGGACCCCTCTGGAACCCTCAGGTGTTTGCTTCGTGTTGGCCACCAGTGGCCTGATGACTCAGGGCAGGTGGCTGGGCACATAGGATTGACCATTCTTTTGCCCTGGGAAACTTGGGCCCTCTACTTGGTCCATCTAGAGAAGTTCTACACTTGAACAGATGCAACCTACAGTGACTAGCTGTGTGTCATTGAAACATCATTTTACATCTTGCATACTTCACGTCTCTCTATCCTCATCCTTGATCCCTGAATTTACAACTCCCCCCAAAAGCATCATCACTTTCTTCTTTGCTTCAGGCTTCATGTTCTAGGGTAACTGCAATAAGACATATTCATTTACATCTAGCTGATCAGACCTGTTCTAAGATGAAACTTGAGACAAGGAATTTCCTTTAACAAGCACAATGAAACATGGATCATAGGGAGGAGTGAGAAGTTTTTGCCAAAGGGGAACAAAATAAAGTCAAGAATGATACCAACAAATTAACTGAAACAAAATAAAATACATAATGTAGACCTTTGCACAAAAGAACTAAAGTTTTTTTTTTTAACTTTCATAGAGGACAACCTGAAAAAGAAAACATTGTTCATTCCTATGTTTATGTTATCTAGGAAATAGAGGGGAAAAAAAACCTTGTATCCTTAGGAGAATGCCACATTCTTGATATGAAAATCAGTAGAATTTTCTCCTGAGTCCTAGATTAGTTACTAATACTATTGGAGGTAAGTAACAACAACAACAAAAAATCCCAGCAATTGTGACTTCATAATGAAGATGTTTGATGACCTCACTTAATAAGAAATCTGGAGGTAAGCAGGGCACCTGGGTGGCACAGTCGGTTAAGTGTCAACTTTGGCTCAGGTCATGATCTCGCAGTTCATGAGTTCGAGTCCCGAATCGGGCTCTGTGGTGACAGCTCAGAGCCTGGAGCCTACTTCGGATTCTGTGTCTCCCTTTCTCTGTCCCTCCCTTGTGCACACTCTGTCTCTGTCTCTCTCTAAAAAATAAATAAACATTAAAAAAATTTTTTTTAGTTAAAAAAATTTTTTTAAAGAAATCTGGAGGTAAGCATCTTATTTTTTATTTAGTGGTCCTTCAATATCATTAAGAAAACAGGTTCTTGTCATCCTTTGCTGCCCCATCCTCATTACGTGGTCTTTGATCTTTTTGCTTGTCTTAATGCCACGATGTCAGTGTTCCAAGCACAAAAAGTAGGAAGCAGGGACAGAAATGTAGGGCTAGGAAGAATTTTCCTCTCATGTTTCTCAGTTTTTATGGGGACAGGGGAAATTTCCTTAACCTCCCATCCTACCCTACCCCGACCTCTGTTTATGTCACATTGGCCAGAACTGGGTCATCGTGGCCACCGGAACATGCAAGAGAGGCTGGAGTTATAAGCATCTACCTTTTTTGAACCTGGGAGCCTGGCATAGAGAAGGGGGCAGAGATAGATGGATGGAGAGGCAGCTAGCAGTGTTTTTATAAGTTCTCACAAAGAGAATACTGTGATATAGTGAATAATACCCTGAGAAATATGTTATACTATGTAGATGACATATTCTGCATGGCTATACCTTAAGTGCCCTCCATATATGCTGACTGCATTATATTACCATATGACACAATGGGAATAATTCACCACAGTGAGGACAGAGAGGGTACAAATGGGTGCAGCCTCGCTATGTATGCACCTAATCTGACTTGCATATTTTACAATATGGGAGACAGTGTTTAGACTGAGTGTTCTGAAAACCTGTTCTTGAATTTTATTCCTTTTATCCAGATTTTCAAGGCTAATGTACATAGCACTGAGCTTGAGATGATGCTCCCTGACAAACGTCTGAGCATGGCTATTCAATTTTTCCAGTTGTATATAGCCCCAGGTGTAAGTTAGGGGCGTGGCTGCCTGTCTTTGGGGGAAAGCTAAGAAACCTAATGTGAATATATGCTTGCTATCTCTGCTTGGAAGTAATCTTGCCAGGGGGCCAGAATTGTCCTCAAAAATAGTTTTGAATTGGCTTCTGTGCCTGCACAAATGGGCAATAAAGTCCCCCAAGATATACTCTATACTGTATTGCAGGAATCGTTATACCTGAAGAATTTTAGGGCAGGTGAAATCAGATGCTTGCCTGGACAAAAGTAAAATATCCATAAAATCCCTGTAAAATGCTAACCTTCCAGTAGTGCAATTTCCTGGTGTACCTTCTAAGATAAACTGTTAGTGAGTAAGCACCAAAATAACTAAATGAGGTAATTCATTGTATGGGTTGTTATTTATATACCAATTAAAAGAAATAGAATGGCTTCCAAAAATAACTACTTTAGTATTAGAATAATTTTTCTGTGCTTCTCTTTGGCAATAACCAGCAGATAGAATTGGTGATTCAGTCCATTACTAAAATGAAATAATAAAACTATACTGTCTTTATACAACAGAATCTTTGCCTTTTTCTTCTTAAAAGCAAAATGAGCTAACATTTATTGAGTAGTTTACCTACTTAAATCTCTCAATACTAATGATGTAGATGCTACCTTCAAAATGTTAAGTGACTTAGAAAAGTTAAGTGATTTGTCCAAGTCATACAGTTTTTTTTAATGTTTATTTATTTATTTTGAGAGAGAGCATGAGCAGGAGAGGGGCAGAGAGAGAGAGAGAGAGAGAGAGAGAGAGAGAGAGAATCCCAAGCAGGCTCTGCACTAAAAACCCCGAGGTGGGGCTCCATCCCATGAACCACGAGACCATGACCTGAGCTGAAATCAAGAGTCAGATGCTTAACTGACTGAGTCACCCAGGCATGCCCCAAGTCATACAATTTTAAATGGTGAATCAAGGATAACAGGGAGGCTTGAATCTACTGAGTCCAAAAAGTAGGCTAGGTTAATTTGGAAACAAGAAAGAGAACTCCCCACAATTTCAGTTTGGCATAGACCCCATGATCTTTGAGCTCAAGATCATACAGCGAAGGAGGTCTGAAGTTTCTGTTTTCCTCAAGTGGTGTCCACTTCATGAGAGAAAGCCTAGCAATGTCGTGAGGTGAAGCTTTCAGAAGATTTTTCACAATCTAGCTCCATCTGTTCCATAGCAAATGAAAATCCCATTTACATTTCAGCATTTGGTTGTTGGTAGCATTGTTATTTTTCACCTTTTTCTCTACTTTCCTATGTATGTTAGTGATAAGCTGGATGACACTATGTCAGGCATGACTAATCAGATATAATGTTAAAATGGAACTCTTGTTTTATGGATTTTTAAAGTGTACTGACTTTTAATTATTTACTTTGTCTTGTATTTTGAAATTCTTAGCTGTGTCTTCCAAGGCTATAACTCTAGCTTCATGCCTCATTCTAACATTCAGAACCCCCCCGCTACCCCCCCCCACATACTTCGCAGATGGCATGGGAAGAGTGCGTGCGTGCACACACAAAGCTCATACGCCAAACATACCACACAGTCACACACATTCACACGCATCTGCTTTCTTTCCTACCTAGCAGCAGTCACATGAACTGAGCAGAAATACAGGAGCACAAAAAAAATGGTACAATGTACTCCTGGACGGGTAGCCTTTTAAAGTCAAATAATGTAAGTAAGGGAGGAACATGGAAAGTCAAACTGGCAGGGCTTATGGAGACCTTAATTTTTTCAAGCCATTCATCAATTCAGGGTATCAGTGACACAGACCTGTATGAGTTCATTAATCACTCTGTTGGCCACACCATGGGTCATGCAATTCAAGGGACAGTGGTGTTTACGGTTAGAACAACCTGGTGTGGAGCACATTTTGCCCCATAGCATCTTAAGTGTCACTGAGTATCTACCCTACACCACCCAAATAAAGGCTTTCATTTGTCTCTATACATGAAAGATTTGTTTTTTTCAAAGTGGATGGTAACTAGTAACATGCACAACAAGGAACATTTGTGACAGCACATCATGAACTTAGGCTGAGTAAGAATAGAGTGAGAATAGAACCCAGGATACAATGAATTGGAAAGGATTCAATTATAAAAGGCACAACATCTCAGATTTATAATAGGGAGAAAAAAAAATATATATATATATGATGGAATAGAATATATAGGTAATTTGAAAGCCTGAGGATAAGGGCAGGGTCTCTTTATTCCCTCCATTTAGTAGTTTCGTCCCATAAGACAATCTCATATCTCTGAAACAAAGCAGTCTTTTTCCCTTATCTTTAAAGATTAACCTGTAGGGGCACCAGGATGGTTTAATCCGTTAAACATCTGACTTTTGGTTTCAGCTCAGGTCATGACCTCATGGTTCGTGAGTTCGAGCCCTGCAGTGGGCTCTGTGCTGATGGCACAGAGCCTGCTTGGGATTCTCTCTCTCCTTCTCTGTCTGCCCCTCCCCCTGCTTGCGCACGCACTCTCTCTCTTTCTGAAAATAAATAAACTTAAAAAAAATAAAAGATTTACCTTTATATTCCACAGGATTTACTGAATGAGTTCTCACTTTGTTGATGAAATATGGCCATCCAATAATCAAGCACAGGAGTGATAGTTACGGAGCAACATTACAATGGAATCGTATCCATCCAGTTTAGAATACCACACGACGCTTCTTATATGATAAAAGTGATTTGGAAAACTCTTACTGAAAATGAGAATAACAATTTTTCCCAATAATTTTCCATTTAAAATTATTTTATTTTATCCTCAGGGTATGTGTGTTGAGAGAATGTTAAAATAATGCAAAGTCAGCACAAAGTGCTGCAGCAGCAACAACAATAATATAATAATAATAGGAGGGGGAGGAGGAGGAGGAGGAGGAGAAGGAGGAGGAGGAGGAGGAGGAGAAAGAAACTAAGTCCATTGTCCAAAAGTTGTTTTTTGGTCTCCTGGCAAATATATCAAAAATATATCATTCTTTCTCTTATGTTCTTAAAGGAACATATGTATATACCCATAATGCCAGATAGAAGTTCTAAAACTGTAGTTTAAAATGGTGGATATGAGCACGTGGTTGAAATAAGATTTAATTCTGCCTAGCAGACAGGGTGGCAGAAAGTGTTTTGTAGAGAAGGTTAAATTTAAACTGTATCTTAGAAAATGGTCAGAATTGGGACTTCTATATAATGATGGTGAACTAGGTAATTTGAACTAAACTTTCTCTTTAAAAATATATCATTTAATTTCAGTATACTTAACATACAGCGCTATATTGGTTTCAGGTGTACAATACAGTGATTCAACAATTTTATACATTATTCAGTGCTTGTCATGATAAGTGCACTCCTTAATCCCCATCACCTATTTCACCCATCCCTCCACTCCCTTCCCCTGGGGTAACCTACAAATTGTTCTCTGTAATTAAAGAGTCTGTTTGCTGCTTCCATATCTTGACTTTGTAAATAATTCTGCAATAAACATAGGGGTGCATGTATCCCTTTGAATTAGTCCTTTCATATCTTTTAGGTAAATACTCAGTAGTGTGATTACTGGATCACAGGGTAGTTCTATTTTTAACTATTTGAGGAACCTCCATACTGTTTTTCAGAGTGGTTGCACCACTTTGCATTTCTACCAACAGTGTAAGAGGGTTCCTTTTCCTCCACATCCTCGCCAACACTTGTTTCTTGTGTGTGTGCGTGTGTGTGTGTTTAAGTTTATTTATTTTGAGAGAGGAGAGAGAGAGAGAGCACACAAGAGGAGCAGAAAGAGAGGAAGAGAGAATCCCAAGCATTGATTTCAAATCACGAACCATAAGATCATGATTTGGACGTTTAACCAACTGAACCGCCCAGGCACCCCTCTTGTGTTTTTGATATTAGCCGTTCTGACAGGTGTGAGGTGATTATCTCATCATCGTAGTCTTGGTTTGCATTTCCCTGATGATAAGTGATGTTGAGCATTTTTTCATGCATCTGTTGGCCATCTGACGTCTTCTTTGGAGAAATATCTGTTTATGTCCTCTGCTCGTTTTTAATTGGGTTATTTGTATTTTTTGGTGTTGAGATCTAGAAGTTCTTTATATAATTTGAATACTAAACCTTTACCGGATATGTCATTTGCAAATATCTTCTCTCATTTTGTAACTTCTCTCTTAGTTTTGTTGATTGCATCCTTTGCTGTGCAGGAGCTTTTTATTTTGATGCAGTCCCAAAAGTTTATTTTTGTTTTTATTTCCCTTGCCTCAAGAGACATATCTAGAAAAATGTCACTCTGGCCGATGTCAGAGAAACTATTGCTTGTGCTCTCTTCGAGGATTCTTTAAAAAAATTTTTTTTAAGTTTATTTATTCTTGAGAGATAGAGAGAGACAGAGCACAAGCAGGGGATGGGGAGAGAAGGGGGGAGACACAGAATCCGAAGCAGGCTCCAGGCTCCGAGTTGTCAGCACAGAGCCCGATGCAGGGCTTGAACTCACGAACGGTGAGATCATGGCCTGAGCCGAAGCTGGACGCTCAACTGACTGAGCCACCCAGGTGCCCCTCTTCTAGGATTTTTATTGCTTCAGGTCTCACATTTAGGTCTTTAACCTTTTTTGAGTTTATTTTTGTGTATGATATAAGAAAGTGGTCCAGTTTCATTCTTTTTGCTATCCAGTTTTTCCAACCCTATTTGTTGAACAGACTGTCTTTTCTTATTGCATATATTTGCCTCTTTTGTCGAAAAGTAATTGACTATATAATCATGAGCTTGTTTCTGGGCTTTCTATTCTGTTCCACTGATGTATGTCTATTTCTGTGCCAGTACGACACTGTTTTGATTTTTACAGCTTTGTAGTACAACTTGAAATGTAGGATTCTGATACCTCCAGCTTTGTTTTTCTTTTTCAAGAGAAAAACTATTGGCTATTCAGGGTCTTTTGTGGTCCCATGCAAATTTTAGTATTATTTATTCTAGTTCTGTGAAAACTGTTGTTGGTATTTTGATAGAGATTGCATTAAATCTATAGATTGTTTGGGTAAGTATGGACACTTGAACAATATTTGTTCTGAGCTAAGCTTTCTCGTAAGGATAACTTAAAACTCTACTCAAAATCTTAAAAAAAAAAAAACCTTAAATAAATCAAAGTATTGAAACAAAAACAAACAGGGGCACCTGGGTGGCTCAGTTGGTGAGGCATCCGACTTAAGCTCAGGTCATGATCTCACGGTTTGTGGGTTCGAGCCCCACATTTGGCTGTGTGCTGACAGCTCAGAGCCTGGAGCCTCCTTCAGATTCTGTGTCTCCCTCTCTCTCTGTCCCTCCCCCACTCACACTGTCTCTGTCTCTCTCAAAAATAAACACTCAGGGGCGCCTGGGTGGCGCAGTCGGTTAAGCGTCCGACTTCAGCCAGGTCACGATCTCACGGTCCGTGAGTTCGAGCCCCGCGTCGGGCTCTGGGCTGATAGCTCAGAGCCTGGAGCCTGTTTCCGATTCTGTGTCTCCCTCTCTCTCTGCCCCTCCCCCGTTCATGCTATGTCTCTCTCTGTCCCAAAAATAAATAAACGTTGAAAAAAAAAATTTAAAAAAAAAATAAACACTCAAAAAATTTAAAAATAAGAATAAAACAAAAACAAACAAACAAAAAACTATGAAGCCTTATCAAGTAGGATCCAGGGGAGGATAAAGATGCAGGGAAGTAGTCATGGCATTTGAGTTTGCTTTCCATTTGGGGTACTTGTCAGTTCCAGAAGGCACAGCTGAGGGGATGAGGGACTGTGCACCATTTTTGACAATCCTCAGGCTTTTGGGGCCAAGGGTCAGGAAAACTCCTTCTCTTAGGGTAGAAACCTCAAAGGGCTGCACCCCAGGAGTAAAGGTAAAACAGTATGCTGCTTCTAAACTTGTATGAAGATGATCCTACAGTGTTAATGCCCCTGAAGGACCTGACAGATGCAGAGAGAACTCCTCTCTGGAGAAATAACATCATTCTAGTTCTCAAACTATTTTTATAAAAAAAGTATAAATAAAATATGCAGTCCAAAATTAAAAAAATAATCAGGCATTCAGGAAGAAAAAAATAGCATGCTCAAAACCCATAATAGATAACAGATGAAAGAAATGGCCTTCAGAAGTATCAGACACAGACTGATTGACTGATTTATGGAACATTCACAGCAACTTTATTCCCCAAAGCCCCCAACTGCAACATATCTATACAATATACTGATAAGCAATTTGTGGCATATCTATACAAAGAAATACCATTCAGCGATACAAAGGACTGCACTACTGATTCACCTAAGCCTATGATTGAATTCAGTGATGTGCTGACAATTGATTCTTTGGGGTAGGAGAAGTCTTCATTTGTCACGTTTGCCAGTCTCCATGTTTTAACTATTCCCACTTCGATATCCTCTTTTCAACTTGCAGTCACCGAAAGCAGAGTTCAGAAGACATGCCCACAACTGATTCTCATCCCCTGGTTTGAGCTGGCTCCCGTGAACCACCAGATAAATGTTACAGGCATTATGCCGAGCCAACAAAAGGCCATGTACAAAAGGGTGCACACTATATGATTTCATTTTGATGAAGTTCCAGAACAACAGTCTAAAATGAAAAAAATAGGGGCGCCTGGGTGGCTCAGTCGGTTGGGCGTCCGACTTCGGCTCAGGGCATGATCTCGCGGTCCGTGAGTTCGAGCCCCGCGTCGGGCTCTGTGCTAACAGCTCAGAGCCTGGAGCCTGTTTCAGATTCTGTGTCTCCCTCGCTCTCTGACCTTCCCCCATTCAGGCTCTGTCTCTCTGTGTCTCAAAAATGAATAAACGTTAAAAATTTTTTTTTAAAAATAAAATGAAAAAAATAGAAAAGTGGTCGCATTTGGGGAGCTGGAATGGGGTATTTCCTGGGAAGGGTCATGAAGGGATTTTCTGGGGAGACAGAAGCGATCTTTTGTGGTAAAGGTCTGTATTACCCAGGTGTAACTATTTTAGACACGGATTTTAAAAATAAACACTCTTCCTGAGTTGAAGGAGATAAAGATTCAGAAATTTAACAGAAAACAAAAGGAAATTCTTGAATGGAAAAAAATTTATGACCAAAATTATGAACTCAATGAGTACAGTTATTAGGAAATCATATACAATTGAAAAGAAGAAAAAATTAGTAATCTGAAATATAGGTCACAAGAAAATATCTAGACTGAAGCAATGAGACCACAAGGATGGAAAATACAAAATATAAGCTGATACAGAAGGAAGGTACTACATATATTATTTAGAGCCCAAGAAAAAGACATAAAGAGAACGGGTCAGATACATTTTTGGGAGAACAATAGTGGCCAAGAATTTTCCCAAACTTACAATAGATATTCAAGAAACTATTAAACCCCAAGGTGGGGAGAAAATTGTCAATTAGGCTTATAATAAAATTGCTCAAAGTCAAAGATGAAGGAAAAAAATCTTAAGAGCAACCAGAAAAGAGAGAAAGATTGCCTTCAAATAAGTGATTCTTATATGGCAGCTGACTTGTTCACAGAAAGAATGGAAGCCAAAAGAAAACTGAATGAAGCCTACAATATTAAAAGAAAATTATTTCCAATATATAGTTATATAGTCAGTACAAGTATTCTTCAACAATGAAGCTGAAATAGAGACATCTCAAATATTTTATTTGTTGCAGTATATTAAAGTTTTTGTCATCTATAGTGTTACAGTGAAGGAAATACTAGAGTGTATTTTAGGAAGAAGTAAAATTATTCCAGAAGGAAATGAAAAGGTGTTGGTAGAAATGAAGAGGAAAGAAAATTGTACACTCATGGGCTAACCTAAAAAAAATTTTTTTTTAAATGTTTATTTTTGAGAGGGACACAGACAGTGTAAGCAGGGGAGGGGCAGAGAAAGAGGGGGACAGAGAATCTGAAGCAGGCTCCAGGCTCTGAGCCGTCAGCACAGAGCCCGACATGGGGCTCAAACCCATGAACCATGAAATCTTGACCTGAGCTGAAGTTGGACACTCAACCGACTGAGCCACCCAGGCACCCCTCTCATCGGCTAATCTAAATGAATAACATAATGTAATAATACTAACATTACTATTACATTTATTATTATAGCTTATGTATTATAATATACAATAGGAGTATATAGTATATAAATATATACTTATATAATATATACTTGATACACAATCAATATTATACATAATTACCATAGAATTAATATTATATATTATGTATATACGTAAAGTACGTAAAAATAATGGCATTTCATTTCTAAAAAGTATTAATGGAGTCAAAAGTGTCTGCATTGCCTAGATAAAGGTCAAATGACCAGCTATTAGACTTGAGTAAGTTAAGAATTCGACAAAATATAATTGAATGTAATGCTCTAACGAAAGGACCAATGAAATCATACCAGACATTAAAAAAATTACCCTATGCTGTTCAAAAAAGGAAAGATGGATGTGATATATAGGGTTTAGACAGTTGGAGAGGATAAGGGTAGGAAAAAGGATGCCTGAGCATTTATCAGGTAAGCGAGGATGGCAGGTATATTTATGTAGCATTGTCTAAAGACTACACTTCATGCAGGAACAAGAGCAAGGGAAGAACCTTTTGTTGGCAACAGTGTCTTTAGCGTGTGGGTTACAGAATGGAAGAGGACAGAAAACACTAACATATTATGAAATATTGCCCCTGATAGATTTATGACTAAGACCAAAAACCTGAAAGGCTTCCTATGATGAAATGTGCATTTCACATGTCTTAACTGATAAAATAACAACAAATTCCACAGGGCCAGTCCAGATCTGAGGATCAGTGATACCTGTGCCTTTCTTAGTGCCTGTACTAGGGAAAGCACACATATGTGCCACTCAGACATCATTACGTTCTCCTGAATATAAGGAAAATAAACTGTTTACTATTATAATCAGTGTATTTTGTAATGATCCCAATTTGGTCAAAATTCGTTGAATTGAGAGTAAGTAATATTGTAAGTTAAATAGTAGTTCAAGCGTGTAATTTATAGCCAATTAGATAGAAACACAAAATTTGTCATGAGCAAAAATTAATGGACTTCACCTTTTGTTTATGTGAAGAATAATTTTTTAAAACTTTATTATCCATCTATATCTCTGTCCACAAGCCTGAGCTATTTTAATAACTCATACAAGGTATTTATTACATGTAGCAATTTTATGAACTGTTTTTTAACTACAAAGGCTATAATGGCATACTCTAGTCTTTTCCTTTTTACACATTTCTTTTAAAAAAGTTTCTCTCCTTGGTTAAAATTTTAATTTAACCAGTATTGCATGCTCTTCTTATATGGTTAAGTTCATATCCATGAAGCATTTTAACTCCTGGAGTGAATACTATTAGCTGATGCAGTACATTTACTTAATGAGACAATGATACAGTTAATTATCTGTAAGAAACTCAGAACAAATATAGCAAGACCCTCCATTTTAAGTAAAGCCACTAATACATATTTATATTAATCTCTGCAGTGTGACTAACACTGGAAATACACTGTAGTTATGAAGAAAAACAATTTAGAGGCCTCTGCCAGGTAGGTTTTACTTTTCTGATCAATTGTTGATGGGTTTTTAATCCAGGAATCATGTGGTAGGAAGGGATAAGTACAAGAGGAAAGCTGATTTCTCCCCTAGAGGGGCTGGCAATTCTTGGCTGGGGGTGGGGAGAAGGAAGCCTGTAAGTGAAAACATTCAATATCGAATTTGAAAACAACAAATTGAAGTGACGAACTCATTTTAAGGAGAAGACGAGGTGTTTTGGTTCTATGTATTTAGAAAGTTAGTATAAATTTAAGCCGTGCCCAGTGTACGCTGGAGAAAATCTATGATAAAGATATTTTTCAGTATGTGGGAGCAAAGTAACAAACTGAAAAACTCGTCTGGCTTCAGAGGTATTACTGAAATCCATAATGGGTCAGTTATTGTGGTGGCAATTATGAATTGCTCAGTGGCCTAAAGATCTTAGAAATCTTTCAGAATTACCTAAAGAAGCAGAAGGGCTCCGGGGAGAGCTGCAAAGCTTCCTGCACCTGCTGATCCAAAATGTACCAAAAAAACACGGCCTCAAAGCTTTGAGTGGAGCGGAAGTCTCAGAAGAGCACTTTTAACTTCCGCAACGATGGGAATTTACAGAGAAAAAGGGGAAATGACATCAGGCTGGAGATTCACTGTTTCTGGCGACTGCTGGACAGCACTCTCAGCACACTCGCTGATGTTCTCAATCTGGGAATTGTTGGAGGAAAGACACTTAATCAAATCACTTTCGACTTCTGAAGTGGAGACATGTGAAAGGAGAAGAGGTTAATTATTTAGCCAAATTCAGCCATGAACTCATCAGTAACTTCTGGGAAGAAGCCCACATCTTTATTCTAACATCATTTGACCCATCCAGCTAGTCTGTTTTACATTTTATGATGATATTAAGGATTTGAATGAATGGTTATTGCCACATTATATGGGTATAAAATTAAGGGCGAAGAAAATGGAAAATATACATCTTTTCAGGGTCAAGGCCTGATGAATTTTCTCTTTGCCTTTGAACTGGCATTTGTGATCTAAAATTCCCTTTGCTCATGAGGTGTTCCACTTTGCTGACAGTCCCCGCCTGCTGGAACTTTTACTCCTGCAAACATTACTAACTTGTAAGTGGCTTACACTTTTGCTCGTAATTTTAGCAAATATAAATAGATGACTCAGTCTTTTAACAAAGCACATTTAAGTGTCCTATGGAACAACATCCTGTCTTTACGTCATCTCTTACCACGGCACCCTTTGTGGAGGAGGTCAGGAAGAGAAGGTTAACACACATCCCAGTGAATCCCACGTGATTGTCCAACAGAGAAATGCAAATGGATTCCTATAATGTATTTGCCTGTATCCATGGTAAATTTCTAGATGGCCATTCTTAAGTTTTGCTTGGGCTGCAGCAGGAAACAGGGATTCATAGGATTTTGGGGGGTGAGGGGACGTGGAGGGGTGAGAAACTATAGCCCTATGTCAGTCATTAACCGAAATCTAACAGTTAAGAAGGATTCTAGCCCTTAACAACCAGGAAGCAAAACATAAACCCTCACATTTGTGAGCCAAATGTGACTCAAATCCTGGTAGGGGCAAGGCTGCTCTGTTACCTCACTAGAGAAATGGCATCATTCAGAGGTCTGGTAGCTCTTGCTGAGCATCTGAGCACAGAGCCTACAGACCCTGCTGCACTCACGATCATCATCACCACCATTACTGTTGTCACCATTTCACAATCAAAGACTTAATAATTCAAAAGGTTAAATTCAAGGGGCGCCTGGGTGGCGCAGTCGGTTAAGCGTCCGACTTCAGCCAGGTCACGATCTTGCAGTCCGTGAGTTCGAGCCCCGCATCGGGCTCTGGGCTGATGGCTCAGAGCCTGGAGCCTGTTTCCGATTCTGTGTCTCCCTCTCTCTCTGCCCCTCCCCTGTTCATGCTCTGTCTCTCTCTGTCCCAAAAATAAAATAAACGTTGAAAAAAAAAAAAAGGTTAAATTCAAAATAAAAGTTATGAACCAAAAAGTTATTATTAATTCTAGAAAGCAGTTTCACATTGATAATGCGTTTGATTTTCACAGAGAAGCAGGTGGGTATTACTATGGCTCACTTTATAGATGAGGAAATCAAGGCACAAGGCCATTAAATAATTTGCTTAAAGTCATACAGCTAATTAGTGTCAGATTGGAACCTCTTCACCATCAGACTTGAGCTCTTAATAGAAAATTTTTTCAAATAAGAAATTAACATCCTAATTTGTACTCTATGCAAAGAGAGTGAAAATATTATTAATGATTTCAGCAGAGTGTGTGATAAAAGCTGGGTAATATAAATGCTTAAGAATAAGTTTATCTTATTTGGTTATGATCTTTTGTAAGGACTTTTGGGAACAACTTGGCCTCAAACATGGTGGAAATTGTCAGTACAGAACCACACGCTTTTGGAGCTGCAAAACAGTGATAATAATAGTAAATAAATAATAAAGTAGAAAATAATAATAAAGATATTATTTACCAAAATTAAACAAAAGGAACATCACTGCTTAATTTTTACTTTCAAAAAATAGCTCTGAATGGGTAGCCTTCGTCTTTATCAGAATATTTTCTGTTTTAGAGGAGAAACTAGGTGGCAGGCAAAGTTCAGTTTAACGTCTATGGGTGAATGCCATGCTTAACTGCCAATAAATGTGTTTTAATCAGTAAGGACATGTCCATGTGCTAAATAATATAATTTTAATTTAAAATATTTTTTTCCAAATTTTTTTTTTAATTTGCTCCAGAGGAGTGGTTCTACCAGTCGTGTGACTCAAGAAATATTATCAATGTTACCTGACTCAAAAACAATCACTTATTTTAGTGACTTTAATTTCAGAGACAACAGTTTCCTTATATAGATCAAATGCTGGCTCAGATAATTTTCAAATTTGAATTTTGCCCTAAGCTTGACAGAGAATAGAATCCTCCAGTTTTCTGAAAAAACATGATTTCGTTTTCATTATCGCTTGTTGGTGAGGAAAGAGGGGTATGGGGGAAAACTGTCACAAAAGCACTTCCTGAATAATTGATCCTTTCTCTCCTGTCATGTCTTCAAATAACAACTTTAAGAATATTCTTCTTCCTTCAGTCGGACCCGAGCCTAGTTGTCTGTTGTCACTTTTTCCTAAATGCTCTCTCTTGGTTCCAGACAAGGTAAGAGAAAATGTTTTTAAGAAATCTTCAGAGATACATGATAAACTTCTAGGTGTAACAATTTTATCTTTATCTTACCCTTAGGAAAGAGACAGAGAGACACGGAAGAAGGAGAGTTTTTCTAAACATGTGATGCTTAATGAGACTTTTCTATTTTCCCTCACAGCACGTTAATTGTTTTTAATTTTTCGAGCTATCTTGGCATTCATGTCATATGGAAAACTGAAGGAGCAGAGGGAGGCATTTATTTCCAGAAGAGGTCAGAGAGCATAATCAGGGGACAGAACTAGTAAGTAATCAAGCATGCGGCACACACTTTCATTAAGGCCCATGTGTTACAAAACCACAGTATTTTAATTTTCTGGTTCCTGCTGTTTAGGCTGAAGGGGCTCTGTTAGGGTTTATTTCGGTTACGTTTTGCAAAGGATACAAGGGTGACATTTTCAGTCTTACTAGAGGTGCAATGTTTTATTCTGAGGTTCATCTTCGTTTACACGAAAGGAAAAAGCTCCTCGTGATGGTTAAATAATAAAGAAGGCTGATTGCTTACAGAGTCAAGTAACAGGACTCAACTGTGTGCCATGATCCAATCTCTCCCTAAATCTTGAAATTCTTATCCAACTTAATGATGGCATCTGCTGGGAAGAGAAAATTTCCATGGCACATCTTTGTAACAACCCCAAATCTCATGGAAAAAAGCCAGGAGAAGAAAATTAAATGAGTGTAATCCTCTAGGAAAGATACACTTAGAGTTTTTCTCCTAATGGGAACTTCGTTTGCTGACAGTGAACAGTCTACCCAGATAACACCAACAACATCTGCTCCTCTTGGTAAGAACTGACCTCTTAATCATGAGCTACTCACATCAAAATGACTGCGGGCTGTTGGAACAACACGAGTTTTCCTCAAGAAGCCAGCTTCAACAATATCATGCAGACTGAATGCCAAAATGATATTTTACCTTTTCGTTTTAAATGCAATTTGCTAAGACAAGGTAGAGGGAACACATAGAACAGGGAGGAACAACAGATCAATCAGGTGAGATGAGGGTGAACTGATTTGTTTGGCACCTGCTCTGCAAGAGTAATGCTCTGGTATGTCTTCATCTCAACTTCCATTTGTCAATTTGAGGGAATCATCTCTTTTCTCTTCAGTAAGTCCATCTTTACTGAGACTGTACCAGCTGTTTGTTTTGATTATAGGATATGGTAGATACCCGCTTCCTGACCAAAATGTCTGTGGGGAGAGAAGGGATATGGGGGCAGGGAACCACCATGCTTTACAGGTTAAAGGTCTTTCCCTTTATTTATTTATTTTTTAACATTTACTTATTTTTGGGAGAGAGAGAGAGAGACAGAGCATGAGTGGGGGAGGGGCAGAGAGAGAGGGTGACACAGAATCGGAAGCAGGCTCCAGGCTCCGAGCTGTCAGCACAGAGCCCGATGCGGGGCTCGAACTCACAAACCGCAAGATCATGACTTGAGCGTAAGTTGGACGCTTAACTGACTGAGCCACCCAGGCGCCCCTAAAGGTCTTTCCCTTTAAATCTGTCTTGGGCCATTGACATGATAGAATATGACTTTATGTCATATACCTGGGGATTTTATGGCTGTTCTATTTTGCGGTGATCCACAGCAGTTCACTTTGCTTTCTTTCTGTTGTCATTTAAGGTGAAACAGCAAAGAAAAATCTTTCTGTTGATACTCATGGCTAACTTGGGAACAGCAGTTCCTGGCCTGGTATTTTAGGTTACTTTATGTTACCTAATTCTAGAGTGCAATCAAAGAACTTAAAAGAACCTAGAGGTCATCAAGGCCGGTTCTATCTATGAATCCTTTCACAATACTCTTGGGAGAAAATCACCATTCCTGGTTGTATACTTCTCGTTATTGTATATAAGTTTTTCAACAGTGGTAGGGAAAAGCCAAAATCTGCCGCTAGGTAATTTCTTCAGTAAAAGAAAAAAATTGAACCTCTCTTCTATAGATCATCCCCTGAGATAAATGGGAAAAACAAAACAAAACAAGAGAAGAGAAAACTTAAGTATTTCATTTTCCCCACACTTGAAGCAATTTTTCAGGACTATCAAGAGGGAATTCCTCTGTGATGATGCCTTACATGCCTTTATGTTTCTAGATCCTTCTCTGTCCTGGCATCCTTCCTGTGGACACAGCCAAGGGGCTCTAGGTTTATTTTAAAGCGTGTCATGTGAAGGACACAACAGAATGGGGTTGGCAGAACTAAAGGATTTCCAGACTGAAAGGAACATTCAAATATTTTAAAAGTAGAAATGGGACCCAGAGAAGTTGGACAACTTGTCCAATATCACACAAATGGTCTCCTCTTCCCCAAAACAATTATCACTTCCCCTTTCCCCCACTAAACTTAGCTTCTTATTAATTAAATATAATACTTTAGATATTATCTGATCAGCCCAGACCTGGGGATCATATGCTTTCACTTTATTAACAACCATATTATTTGGTGGTTTGTTTTATATTATTTACATGGACTGTACTTAAATCAGGTCCTATACAATTATGTTTTCCCTTATGTTTTATCTTTTGACATTTAATCAGGGTGCAAGCTTCTCAAGATATTTTTGAATCCTTTCAATCAATAAACCATCTATCCTTTTTGACTTGTGCAACTGGGAGAGCATTTTCTATGTCCTTGTTCAGATTATTGTTAGAAATATCCAACAAAAGTGGGACAGATAAACAAGCAAGCAAAAACAAACAAACAAACAAACAAAAATACAGCCCTGTGCCATGATATTGGGATCCATTGATAATACATTAATCAAGACATTTTGGAACTGTTGTTCAACCGTGTTCATGTTTATGCTTATGATGTGTACTCATCATGTTATGGTTTTATTCCTTGCCTACATTTTATGAAGGCCGATTTACAGATACTATACTGGAAGTAAGACATGGTTTAAGATCTGATAACTCTAGGGGCGCCTGGGTGGCTCAGTTGGTTGGGCGTCCGACTTCAGCTCAGGTCACGATCTCACGGTCCGTGAGTTTGAGCCCCGCGTCGGGCTCTGGGCTGATGGCTCAGAGCCTGGAGCCTGCTTCCGATTCTGTGTCTCCCTCTCTCTCTGCCCCTCGCCCGTTCATGCTCTGTCTCTCTCTGTCTCAAAAATAAATAAATGTTAAAAAAAATTTTTAAAAAAGATCTGATAACTCTATTGTAAAAAGAGGCTACTGTGAAATGATTTAGTCTTAAATTCTTCCTGTGGCTTGGAGAGCTCTTCTTTCTTTTCTATGAGCTCACAAATTTGTTCAGTAACTGACTCTAGCATTTTGCCAGGAATTGATGAAAAGTTTTGTAAATCTTTGACTTTTTAAAAAAGCTTCTGAAATTCCTGACTTTTTCTGGCCTTCATGTACTCATAAATACATTATTAGTGTTTCCATTTTTAAGATTTTTAGAAAATTACTAAGAATATTTGTCACTTATGGAGAAAATGATATAAAATACCCATGTATATATACACAGTTTATAATTAGAACATTTCTAATTAACTGTAAAGTCCTTTGGGTGCTTGTCTTAATTCCACGTCTTTCCCTCCACACCAGGAAAAAAAAGAGTGCTATGTTAATTCCTTTTTGCTTCTCATTTTTGCTTCTCTGTGACTCTGTTTTGTCTGCAGGCTCTCTCTCATGGTGTTTTCCTGCTTCATCTGATGCCAAGATAGGCAATTTTCCTTTTGGTTCCCATTGGATGGAGTACCAGAGGTCAGTTCTTGTTTACAATTTTGTTTGAGGGCTTTACATTTTGGGAAATGCAGATTTAATTGTGTGGGTGTGTGTGTCTCCTATTTGACCTCCCACCTTGGCAGCTTGCCTTTATCTACTTTATTTTCATGCCTCGAGGACTGTGAAAAAGTTCATCGGAGTTCAGCAGATGCTCACATTTCAGCCAGCAAGTGGGCTTCTATGGGATTTGCTTATCTCTCTAGTTCTTGTTTGCTCTTAGTTTTTACCTTAGTCAGGTTAGTGATACATTTGTAAAGGTAAGTTTTCTATGCCTTATGCAACATAAGTTATTTTCAGCAGGAACAATGATTAAAAAATGTAAGTGTGCTCTACACTTTTCAGTTTGAAGTAATTCTTCTTGACAGACATAATCAAAACTGGAGTGAGTAAGTAATTAATTCCCTTATTCATTAAGATCACATCGTTGTGGTCTGCTTTCAACAGAGCTATTGTTTTAAGACTTTGTCTCAGATCTCTGTTTATCTGCTCATTCTATTCTTCCACTTACCCTTAATTCTGATCTTCTATAGTTGTATGTTGTTTTCAGTCTGATCTTATAATTTGTCTCATCTTTTGGAAAATTTTCCCCTTTAAGCTCTTTGGTTATGGGATCATAACTATCTTTACAAAGACACAACAGAATCTTAGAATCAGAAACTCAGAAAATTTCTTTCTAAGAATTTATATAAAATTGGTTTTTCTATTTTATAGACCTTCCTTATCTCATCACTTTCCTTCTTTATGAAAATACCTTGGTTCCATATATTGTGGGACCTGTGAAGCTATAAAGCCTTCTCTGGTAAACTATGTGCTTATATAAAACATAACCTCTGTTCTCCAAAACCAGTGATTGTTCCTTGTCCTGGGGAGTACTTTTCAATTGCAATGGGAAAACAACAGATTTAATAAGATATTAGGGCAACATAAGTAGCCAAACAAACTTAGCTTAATAAATACACTCTGATTTGAAATATTTAGGAAAAAACTTGGGTTGATCTACTTTACTTAAGGCTCTTTTCTACAAAAATAAAGTGCTGTTGGTGATTCCCAGTTCTTAGTAACCTATAAAGATGGGTTCAGTAAGTGGCTGAACACTGCTTTGGTATGATGGAAATAATTTTTGATGTATTTCACCTAATTCAGATTTTAAATACTACTCCAACACCTATGTGGGATGGGAGAAGTTAAAGAAATCAGAAAAACCTAATAATTATCATACAGTGATCTTTTTTTTTTTATTTTTTTTTCAACATTTATTTATTTTTGGGACAGAGAGAGACAGAGCATGAACGGGGGAGGGGCAGAGAGAGAGGGAGACACAGAATCGGAAACAGGCTCCAGGCTCTGAGCCATCAGCCCAGAGCCCGACGCGGGGCTCGAACTCACGGACCGCGAGATCGTGACCTGGCTGAAGTCGGACGCTTAACCGACTGCGCCACCCAGGCGCCCCATACAGTGATCTTTTATAATCACTTCAAATCTGTAGAGGTTGGTTCTGAGCAAAACTTCAGTTTGGTTATAATTGATCTGGAATTTGGAATATGTTACATTGACTGATTCATCATTTCAGCAAGTATCCCTGGTTCAAAATATTTACTATCTGTCATCCAATCAAGTGATACTATTTAAGACTTATAGGAGAACTGACTTCTCTGAAAGTCTTATAAAAACTTTGGTAAAACATCATTGGCAAAAGAAATTTGTTCATGGACTTCTACTTTCCCTTCCCTCTTTTAGGAAGCTATATGCCTTCAGAGTGTGGAAACCCATAATAAATTGTCCCTAAACTTAAAGAAAATTAGAGCCTAGTAGGGGAGATAGAAATGTTCACGAGTGATATAGGGAACAAATGGCAGACTCAGATAAGAAGAAGGAGACCTATTTTGTCTCTAAGTCCCAAATTGAGACAATCGTATTATGGTTTAGATTGCTTTACAATCCCAGTCCCAGTTGTAGTCCCAGGGTGGTGATTTTCCTTGATAGAACAGTTCTAAAGAGTAAGCAAGATGGAGCGACCACGGTAAATTATGTTCCAGTGGCATAGATTTCAACATGTTTATTGGAAGAGTAGAGGAGAAAGAAGGAAATAATACTTGCAATTTGGTTTCTGTCAGGCATAAAACACCCAAGAGGAGCCATGATTCCTGACCCCTCCAGTTGTTAGCTATGTTTGGACTCATGATTTTCATGGGCAAGGACAAAATCAAGACTAGTATGGCCACTCTAGTATGCGTGTAAATCCTGCATTCTTACTAACTACCTACCATTAATGACAGAAATCCTTAAAATAAATAGACTGCTACAAAAGTTCAATGCATAAATATGTAACAACATTATATTTTCAGTGGAGTCAAAATTTTAATCTTTGCAAATAACAGGGAATAGAACTTGAGAAAATTGTGTCTAGTGAAAAAATGACTTTCAAAGAGAACAATAAAGTTTTCCTGACTGCAAACTAAAAATACTTTTAAACCTTTTTTTTTAATTGATGAAGTTAAACTGACACATAATAATCACCCATAGCTTACATTAGGGTCCACTGTTGGTTTTGTACATTCTATGGGTTTGGACATATGTGTAATGATATATATCCATTTTCACAGCCTTAAATATCCTCTTTATTCTGCTTATTTATTCCCCTCCCATCTCCAACCACTGATTTTTTTTAATTACCTCCATGTTTTTGTCTTTTCCAAGTGTTATATAGTTGGTGTCATACACTATGTTGCCTTTTCAAATTGGCTTCTTTCATTTAGTAATATGTTTTTAAGGTTTCTCCATGTCTTTTTGTGGCTTGATAGTTCATTTCTTTTTAACACTGAATAATATTCCATTGTCTGGATGTACCGCAGTTTATTTATCTATTCCCCTACTGAAGAACATGTTGGTTGCTTCTAAGTTTTGACAGTTGTAAATAAAGCTGCTATAAACAGCTGGGTGCAGGTTTTTGTGTGGACATAAATTTTCAAATCTTTTGGGTAAATGCCAAGGTAAATTGCTGGTTCATATGGTAGGAATATGTTTAGTTTTGTAAGAAACTGCCAAACTGTTTTCCAAAGTGGCTGTACCATTTTGCAATCCCAACAGCAAACTATGAGAGTTCCTGTTGCTTCACATCCTCATCAGCATTTGCTGTTGTCAGTATTCCAGATCTTGGACATTTTAATAAGATTTGCAGTGATATCTCATTGTTATTTTAATTTGCATTTCTTTGAGGACACATGATGTGGGGCATCTTTTCAAATGCTTATTGGTCATCTATATGTCTTTTTTGGTGAAGTGTTCGTTAAAGTCTTTGGCCTATCTGTGCTGACAGCGCAGGGCCTGCTTAGGATTCTCAATCTCCCTCTCTCTGCCCTTCCTCTGCTTGCGCTCTCTCTCTGTTTCTCTCAAAAGTAAAGAAATAAACTGAAAAACTTCTTTAGCCTACTTTTTTTTTGTTTCTAATTTATTTTTTAAAAATTAACATCCAAGTTTGTTAGCATATAGTGCAATAATGATTTCAGGAGTAGGATCCAGTAATTAATCACCTACATATATCACCTAGTGCTCACCCCAACAAGTGCCCTCCTCAGTGCCCCTTGCCCATTTAGCTGATCCCCCCACACCAAACAACTCCAGCAACCCTCAGTTTGTTCTCTGTATTTGAGTCTTTTATGTTTTGTCCCCCTTCCTGTTTTTCTATTATTTTTCCTCTCTTCCCTTATGTTCATGTGTTTTGTCTCTTAAATTCCACATATGAGTGAAGTTATATGGTATTTGTCTTTCTCTGACTAATTTCACTTAGCGTAATATACTCTAGTTCCATCCACATTGTTGCAAATGGCAAGATTTCGTTCTTCTTGTCTGCCGAGTACTATTACATTGTATATATGTACCACATCTTCTTTATCCGTTCATCAGTCGATGGACATTTGGGTTCTTTCCATACTTTGGCTGCTATAAACATTGGGATGCATGTGCTCCTTCGAAAATGTATTCCTATATCTTTTGGATAAATACCTAGCAGTTCAATTTCTGGGTCATAGGGTAGTTCTATTTTTTGTTTTTTGAGGAAACTCCATATTGTTTTCCAGAGTGGCTGAACCAGTTTGCATTCCCACCAACAGTGCAAAAGGGTTCCTCTTTCTCCTCATTCTCGCCAACATCTATCATTGCTGGAGTTGTTAATTTTCACTATTCCGACAGGTGTGAGGTGGTATCTCATGGGGGTTTTGATTTGTATTTCTCTGATGATGAGCGATGTTGAGCATTTTTTCATGTGTCTGTTAGCCATCTGGATGTCTTCTTAACACAGTGTCTATTCATGTCTTTTGCCCATTTATTCATTGGATTATTTGTTTTCTGGGTGTTGATAAGTTCTTTATAGATTTTGGATATTAACCCTTTATCTGTTATGTCATTTGCAAATATCTTCTCACATTCTTTCAGTTGCCTTGTAGTTTTACTGATTGTTTCCTTCATTGTGCAGAAGATTTTTATCTTGATGAGGTCCCAATAGTTCATTTTTGCTTTTGTTTCTCTTGCCTCTGGAGACATGTTGAATAAGAAGTTGATGTGACTGAGGTCAAAGAGGTTTTTGACTGCTTCCTCCTCTAGGATTTGATGGCTTCCTGTCTTCCATTGAGGCCTTTCATCCATTTTGAGTTTATTTTTGTGTATGGTGTAAGAAAGTGGTCCATTCTCATTCTTCTGTATGTCGCTGTCCAGTTTTCCCAACAACATTTGCTAACACTGTCTTTATCCCATTGGATCTTCTTTCCTGCTTTGTCAAAGATTAGCTGGCCATACATTTGTGGGTCCATTTCTGGGTTCTCTATTCTGTTCCATTGATCTGAATGCCTGTTTTGTGCCAGTACTATACTATACTCGACAGCTTTGTAGTATAGTTTGAAGTCTGGGATTGTGATGCCTCCTGCTTTGGTTTTCTTTTTCAGCATTGCTCTGGCTATTCAGGGTCTTTTCTGGTTCCATAGAAATTTTAGGATTCTTTGTTCTAGTTCTGTGAAGAGTGCTGGTGCTATTTTGATAGGGATTGCACTGAATATGTAGATTGATTTGGGTAGTATCGACATTTTAACAATATTTGTTCTTCTAATCCATGAGCATGGAATGTTTTCCCATTTTCTTTTCTTTTTTTCTTTTTTTTTTTTTGGTGTCTTCTCCAATTTCTTTCATAAGCTTTCTATAGTTTACAGTGAATAGATTTTTCACCTTCTTGGTTAGGTTTATTTTTAGGTATTTTATGGTTTTGGGTATAATTGTAAATGGGATCGATTCCTTGATTTCTCTTTCTGCTGGTTTATTATTGGTGTATAGAAATGCAACAGATTTCAGTGCACTGATTTTATATCCTGAGACTTTGCTGAATTCATAGATTAGTTCTAGTAGTATTTTACTGAAATCTTTTGGGTTTTCCACATAGAGTATCATGTTGTCTGCAAAGAGTGAAAGTTGGACTTCCTCCTTGCTGATTTGGATGGCTTTATTTCTTTGTGTTGTCTGGTTCCAGAAGCTAGGACTTCCAACAGTTATGCTGAATAACAGTGGTGAGAGTGGACATCCTTGTCATGTTCCTGACCTTAGGGGGAAAGCTCTCAGTTTTTCCCCATTGAGGATGATATTAGCAGTGGGTCTTTCATTTATGGCTTTTATGATCAGGTGTGAGCCTTCTATCCCTACTTTCTTGAGGGTTTTTATCAAGAAAGGATGCTGTATTTTGTGAAATGCTTTCTCTGCATCTATTGAGAGGATCATGTGGTTCTTATGCTTTGTCTCACTAATGTGATGTAATTTTTAAAATTAAATTAAACTTAATTAATTTTTCTTTAATTCAATTATTGTGGTTCTAAATTCTAGTTCAGACATCTTACTTATATGTGTATTGATTAGCTGCTGGATGTCATGTCTTCCTGTTCTTTATTTTGGGGTGAATTCCTTCATTTTGTCATTTTGGAGGAAGAAAACGCATTAATAAAATACAAAATAAGAATTAAAAAATTTAAAAAACACACAAAATTTCAAATAAAGAAAACTAGATCCTAGGTGTGTTTTGATCTGGTTGTTGAAAGAAGCTTGATAGAATAGAGAAAAAAGGGAAAGAAGAAAAAAAGTAAGAAAAAGTTTTAAAAATTAAAAAAAAATGTACACAATAAAATAGAATAAAATGAAATGAAGAAAGTGAAATAGAATAAAAAAGTTACAAAAAAATTAAAAAACATAACAAAAATAATTTAAATTAAAAAAATGGAAATAAAAATAAAAATGTCTCTTTCTGTATCAAAGAACAAGAAAAGAGAAAGAAAAAAAACTTAAACAAAAGCAACAAAACAAAACGTACAGATGGACTAGCAAACAGTATGAAATCTGAATGAAGTTACATCCAGTTTTCCCTAGAACTCGACAATGAAGCATTTCATAGTCCATACACTAAGCAGGCAGTGAGACTTGTGGTGGTCCTCCAGGCATGTGTTAGGAGGGCACAGTTGGGTGGGGCTTGGTGTAATGGCTCTGTTCTCCACTAGGTTGCACTGCTTAGCTTATTGGGGTGGATTGGTGTGGCGCATGTGCACGTTTATGTGCATGCGTGGTAGATGTGAAAATGGCCACACCTAGCTTCCTAGTCTCTGGCACGGGAACTCTGCCCTCTCCCCAACCCACAATCAAGCACCCCTCCTTTGTCTTAGGCTTTAGTCCACTCCTCGCTTTTACACTGTCCAGGTCTAAGGTGTCAGCCTGCCAGGCGGCACCTTCCTCCTGAATTTTATCCCAGATGGGGCTGTGTTTCCAAACCCCTCACTTCAGAGCCTCCTGCAGCTTGGATCCTTTGGGGGAGGGTCTCATTGAGTAATAGCCAGGTGCTGGCTTGCCCCTGAGAATGTTTGTGCGATTGCACTGTGGCAGAGGTTCAGAAACTGTGGCCTGGTGCCGGCTTGCCCCAGAAAAAGTTTGTGTGATTGCATGGTGGCAGAGGTTCAGAGATTATGGCAAACCACAACACACAGCAGGTGCCAGGTTTCACTGCACTCTGGAGTCTGTGTTCCAATACCAGCAAACATGGCTGTTCTTTGGGGTTCACTGAGACCTTTGCTTGTGGGGAGGCTGTATGGCCTCTACCAAATGCCCTCTGGGCAGGTGAAACACTTCTCCCTGTGTGGTTCACAGACCCCCTTGGACCTCACTGCCCCCTACTGGGGATTTGCCTTTCCCCCCCACCAGAGCACCACCTGGTATTGAGCTCCCCAATTTCCAACTCTTCACTCCTCTCTTTATAGCATTCTAATGGTATTGAAACCCTCTCCTTTCTCCCCGCCACTGTTTTTGAGTAACAGATTTCTTGTTCAGTCCCTTGTGTTTCCTCTCTCTTTCTCTCCAGCTACTTTCAGGGGGAGTGCTTTTCCTGCACTCCCTCTCTCCCCCCCCTTTCTCTGTACTCTCTCCACAAAAACAGCTCCTTACCCTTTACAGCTTCTCTCTCCCCCAGTTTACTTCTCTGCACTGGGAACCTACCAAGTTATGCAGATTGTTGTGTTAATCCTCAGATCAATTTCCTAGGTGTGCAAAATGGTTTGGTGGTGATCTAGCTGCATTTCAGGGATGAGAGAAGCCGAGAACTTCCATGCTCCTCCGCCATCTTGGCCCTTCCCCTCTAGCCTACTTTTTAATTGGATTGTTTGTTTTCTTATAGTTGAGCTTTAAAGTATTCTTCACATATTTTGGATAACAGTCTTTTATCAGATGTATCTTTTGCAAATATTTCCTCCCAGTCTGTGGCTTGTTTTCTCTTAACATTGCCTTTCACAGAGCAGAAGTTTTAAATTTTAATGAAGTCTAACTTACCAATTATTTCTTTCATAGATCCTGTATTTGGTATTGTATCTAAATAGGCATCACCATCAGATGGTAGCTACGCTAATGGAAAGGAGAGCATGATGTATAGGTTTGTGAAATCATTATCTTGTACACCTGAAACGAGTGTAACATTGTATGTCAACTACAATAATAAATAAAATAAAAAAGATATCATTATGCCCAAAGTCATCTAGGGTTTATTCTTATGTTATATTCTAGGAATTATTTAGTTTTGTGCTTTACATTGAAAGTCTGTGATCCATTTTAAGTTTGTTTTTGTAAAGTGTAAGGTATGTGTTTAGATTCATTTTTTTACACGTGGATGTCCAGCTGTTCCAGCACCATTTGTGGAATACACTATTTTTGCTTCATTGTATTGCTTTTGCTCCTTTGTTAAAATTCAGTTGCCTTTATTTTTATGGGATTATTTTTTGGCTCTCTATTCAATTCCATTGATCTGTTTGTCTATTCTTTCACCAATACTACACTGTCTTAATTACTGTAGCTTAATAATAAGTCTATTTTTTAATTTTTTTAAAACATTCATTCATTTTTGAGAGACAGAGTGTGAGTGAGCGAGGGGCAGAGATACAAGGAGATGCAGAATCTGAAGCAGGCTACAGGCTCTGAACTGTCAGCACAGAGCCTGATGTGGGGCTCGAAACTATGAATCATGAGATCATGACCTGAGCCAAAGTCAGACGCTTAACCGACTGAGCTACCCAAGTGCCCCACTCAATCAAAAGTCTTAAAGATGGTAGCATCATTCCTCTAATGCTGTTCTTCTTCAACACTGTGTTGGCTACTCTGGGTCTCTTGCCTCTCCATATAAACTTCAGAATCAGTTTGTTTATATTTATAAAACCACTTGCTGGGATTTTGATTTCAATTGCTTTGAATCAAGCTGGGAAGAACTGATATCTTGACAATACCGAGTCTTCCTGTTCATGAACACAGCATACCTTGCAATTTATCTAGTTCTTCTTTCATTGGTTTCATTGTAGTTTTGCAGTTCTCCTCATATAGATCCTCTATCTATTTTGTTAGATTTATACTTAGATATTTCATTTGTTTAGATGCTAGTATAAATGGTATTTTTTTTTTAAATATCAAACTCCATTTGTATAAAATTCCATCAAACTCTATTAGTTTCTATAGGAAACAGATTAATCTTGTACATTAATTTGTATCCTCTGACCTTGCTATAATCATTTATTGGTAGAAGTTTTTTGGTCAATTCTTTTGGATTTTCTACACAGATCATGTAAGAACAAAGGCAGACTTTCTCAAACTGTATGCCATTTATTTTCTTTTCCTGCTTTATAGCAGTACTCACTAAGGTATGGAGTTGGCTATAGGTTTTTTGGTATATAGTCTTTATCAAGTTGAGAAAATTCTCCTCTATTCCTAGCTTACTGAGAGTTTTATCATGAAGGAGTGTTTATAATACTTAATACATTAGGTATTACATTAAAAATCTTTATTAACCTGTTAAGTGTAAAGATTATCCTATGTATTATAAAACATACTTCATTACTAATAAGAGCATAATAAATCTATTGGATATTTGCTTTTCTTAAGGAGAAATAAATCTATTACTTGTTCATATACTTGGCTTATTGGGTGGGGGATGTATGGTCACATTTTTTTTTTGTTCGTTGGTTAAAAAAAAAAAAAAGTCATCAGCTTGTGTCCATGATGTGGAATAAGAGGGTCTTGACTTACTCTCTCCTCCATAAACAACTAGATAACTGGAAAAAGTATATGAAACAACTATTATCAACTATTGGGTAGCTGTGATTCCTACAGTAAGGAAAATAAGTGAGGTGAGCCTAATGATCACCCTGATTTTCAGTCTGGTTCTGGACCCTGTTCTAGAAAAGGAAATTCCAAGCTGAGCATTGCAGTCTTGCTAAATTAAAGAGTAGAGACTGGAATTGAGGATGGCTGAGAGATTGGAAGTTGAAGTTTTGGAAAAGAAGAAGCTACTGAGTAAAAAGAATTTCAGTAATCTGGATAGGGATCTCTTTTTAAGTCTTTGCTGAATACAAATTTGTGCATGAGTAGGATGAAACTTCATGAAACTGGACAAAGGATGACTGGGAAACTATAAGCTGAACAATTCCCAGAGCTAATACAGAGTGGCATGTTGATTAATTTTCAATGTTTTAGAGTAGAGACTCCTCATTTTATGCTCAGAGAATTAGTGACCTCAATGAAGTCATACTTTAGTAGAGCTCAATTATCCCTAAAAGGAAGGTGACTTCAGATCACGCTAATTAAGTTGAAAAACCTGAAAAAAACCCTGATTTGTAAGTAGTTTATCTGTTTTCTAAAACAAATTTCAACTGCATTTATAGAAAGACAACACAGTTTAATACACAGCATGACTGCATATTCTACCACCCAAGGAAAAATCGCTATACGTGCCAAACAGCATTTAATTAAACAATCAGAAAATATAAAGAGACCCAGAAATAACAAATTAAAATTACTATGCAGACCTTAAAACAACTATTAAAATATGCTTGTATGCTCAAATATTTAAAGGAAAATATGAACAAATTGAAGAACAAATGGAATATATAAGAACCTAATGAAACCTTAGAAATTATAAAGAAAAAATCAACTTGAAATGACAATTTTTCTGAATGAGGATAACAACATATTAGATATTGTAGAAGACCAAACATCAATGAATTTGGAGTCAGAGCAAAAGAAACCATCCAAACTGAAGCACATACCGAAAAAGACTAAAAACAGAACTCAGTGACCTGTTGGGCCGTGTCTAGAAGAATCACCTGCAATTGGAACCTTAGACAGAGAGACGAGAGAGAATAAGGCAGGGAAAATTTTGAAGAAGTAATGGCTAAAATAATTTCTAAATCTGATAGAAATGGTAAGTGGACAAATTTAAAAATAAAATTGCTGCGAGCCAATGAAGAAGAAAACATTATGCAGAAAAAAAAAAAGAGACACGTTGTGTACAGAGGAACAAACCTAAGAGGAACTGAATATTCCTTATCAGAAACTTAAATCCAGAAGTAAATATGACACTTTAAAAATGCTAAAAGACAAACTTGTCAGCCTACGGTTCTATAACCAGGGAAAATATCCAAAAAGATGACAATAGGAGTGGTCTGCAAGATGGTACAATAAGAAGACCCAGATCTTGTTCCCCCACTGAGACACTGAGTTAACAGCAATATGGTGCAAAAAGTTTTTATGAAAACTCAAGAAATAAGTTATCACAGTACTCCAGGCAAGCACAAAAACAAGAACAATTCCATTGAAACAGGTAAAAAAGAAAAAGTTGTATTTTACCCCCTACAGCCTCTTCCCCAAGCCAGCGCAGCTTGGGGCAATCAGGAGAAAACACAGACTTGGGAAAGAAAGAGAAAAGTAGAATATATACCCAATATTCCAACTTTTGAGGGACTGACTAGTTTCTGTCTTACTTAACTTAGAGTGATGATACCCTACCAGCGTATTTCAGATGCTTGGGGGCGCCACTGAGAACAAAGAAGGACTCAGCAGCTTGTAGGGGCACCAAAGAACCTGTACTACCATGGACCGACACCAGAGGGAGCAAGAGAATAAACCTAAAAAAAAAAAAAAAGGAAAAAAAAGACAAGAAACTGGCAAACCTCTCTAATTGGGAAATAACATACCCAAGACAAGCAAAGATGAATCCCCCAGAAAGGTCTGAGAGTCTCCCAAATCTCTATCCAGGCTGACAATGACAATGTTCCTTGTACAAAGCCAGTATTGTACAAAGCCAAGTGGCTGTTTCTTCAAATGTCTGAATTTCAGCAAAACAAAAAACAAAACAAAACAAACAAAACAAAACAAAAAAATCCCCCCACAAACCAAACCAAAATGCAAGCAAACAAAAAAGAGGCATATAGAGAAATGGAAACATAGCTCAATCAAAGGAGCAAAATTAGTCCCCAGAAACTTACCCTAAAGAAAGATATATGAATTACCTGATGAAGAACTGAAGACAGCCATCTTAAAATGCTCAATGAGCTAAAAGATAAACAACTTAAATACACACACAAACACAATACATGAACAAATTCAGAATATCAACAAAAATATAGAAACTGTAAAAAAGAAACAAACAGATTCTGAAGCTGAGAAATACAATAACTGAATTAAAAACTCACTTACAGGTTCAAAAAAGACTGTGATTAGTTAGAAAAAAAATCCTGAAATAAATGATAGGTCATTGAAAATTAATAAGTCAGAGAAACAAAGAAAAAAATTGAGGAAAGTGAAATAAGTCTACAGGTGACAATAAAGTGGATCAACATACTTATTATGGGAGTCTCAGTAAAAGAAGATAGAGAAACAGGCAGAAAGCTTATTTGAGGCAATGATGGTTACAAACTTCCAAAATCTGAGGAAGAAAACAGACATCCAAACTTAAGAACCATAATAAGCTCCAACTAGATCAAAGGCTGGTAACTATGTTAGGACCAGAAAAGTTTAACCCAGGAATGTAAGATTGTTTTACCATTCATGAAGTAAGTCAATGTAATTAACCACATTAACAAAAAAAGAGACAAAACCTATCTTTTGCTTACTACAAAAGATAAAGGAAAGGTACTTGACAAAACTTAACATCCATTAATGATAAAAACTCTCAGGTAAGTAGTATTAGAAAACCTCCTCACTATTGTAAGGGGCAGCTATAAAATTTATAGCTAACATTGCATTTATTTTTAAAAAATTTTTTTTCAACGTTTTTATTTATTTATGGGACAGACAGAGACAGAGCATGAACGGGGGAGGGGCAGAGAGAGAGGGAGACACAGAATCTGAAACAGGCTCCAGGCTCTGAGCCATCAGCCCAGAGCCTGACGCGGGGCTCGAACTCACGGACCGTGAGATCGTGACCTGGCTGAAGTCGGACGCTTAACCGACTGCACCACCCAGGCGCCCCTAACATTGCATTTAAAGGTGAGATACTGAACAATTTCTCCCTAATACTGGGGATGGGGCAAAGATGCTCACTCTTCTCTATAATCTTGTACTGAATGTCATCCTAAGAAATCTATAAAAACCTACTGAAAGTAATAAGTGAATTGTGTAAACTTGCAGACACAAGGTCAATCAATAAAAATTAGCTGCATACTATCAACAGATAATTGGAAATTGAAATATAAAAAAATCATTTACAACGAAAAGAAGAAAGTCTTAGGAAAAATTTAGCAAAGTATGTGTCATACCTCTACACTGAAAAGTATACACCATTGCTGAGAGAAATAAAAGAAAGTCTAAATAAATGGAGTGATACATATTTGTAATGGATCAGAAAGCTCAAAATTTTGGCAAGCTTTTGAAAAATACATAAAATAAAAACCTGATTATAAAATTTATGTTAAAGAATCTAGATGAGCCCAACCAATTTTCAAAAGAACAAACTTGGATTTCAAGACCTACTATGAAACTGCAGTAATGGTTTTGTCATTAGCATAATTAAGAAAATGAAAAGAACATTCCCTAAATGGGAGAAAATATTCACTGTGTATAATGACAGAGGAATTCTATCTGGAAGAAAAGAACTGGCAACTTAGAAAATAAGATGACAAATAACCCAGTTAAAAAATGGGTAAGGGGCGCCTGGGTGGCGCAGTCGGTTAAGCGTCCGACTTCAGCCAGGTCACGATCTCGCGGTCCGTGAGTTCGAGCCCCGCGTCGGGCTCTGGGCTGGTGGCTCAGAGCCTGGAGCCTGTTTCCGATTCTGTGTCTCCCTCTCTCTCTGCCCCTCCTCCGTTCATGCTCTGTCTTTCTCTGTCCCAAAAATAAATAAACGTTGAAAAAAAATGGGTAAAATTTTGAATAAGCCTTTCACAAAAAAGATGTTTGAATGGCCAATGAAAATATGTGCAACATATTTGAAAATACGCTCAACTTGTTAATCAGTTTGGGCATTTCTTATAAAGCTAAACATATTCCTACCATATCACTCTACCATTCTACTCCCCAGATATTTACCTAAAACAAAAACAAAAACAAAAACAAAAAAGAAAAAGAAAAGAAATGTTCACACAAAGACTTGTATAGCAATCTTCCTAATAGATGTCTTTGTAATAGCTGAAAACTTCAAACAACCCAATTGTTCATTATCAAGCGAATGAACAAATCATGATATAATAGTAAAATACTATCTGCAATAAAAAACAACAATAATAAATGAACTACTGATACACACATGATATAAACATGGATCAATCTCAAAAATGTTAAGGCAAAAAGCCAAACACAAAAGCATGTATATGGTTCCGTTTACATGTACATCTAGAAAAGATTAATCCAATTTATAGTAAAAGACAGCAGATAAATAGTTGCTTAGGCCTTGGGTGGGGGGCTGATGTCAAGATGGGGAAATGATTAACTGAGAATGAAACTTTCATTTGAATGAAACATTGAAACAATGAAACTCTCTGGAATAATGGAAATAGATCTTGAATGTGGTGGTGGTTATAAGGTTTACAGCTGACAAAATCCATCAGGAGGTGCCTGGGTGGCTCAGTTGGTTAAATGTCTGACTCAATTTTGGTTCAGGTAGTAATCTTGGGGTCAAGGGATAGGGCTTGACACTGGGTGTGGAGTCTCCTTAGGATTCTCTCTCTGTCTCTCTCTGCCCCTCTCCTCCACTCATGCTCTCTCTCTCTAAAAGAAAAAAAAAACTTTAAAAAATTTACAGCATTTGAAACATATAAACCTCACACACAAAAAAGTTGACTTAAAAATAACCCCAGAAAACAACTTTTCCTTTAGTCATTTGTTTGTGGTAATTTTGGCACAAAGAGATTTACATTTTTACCCAGTCAAAATATATCAATCTTTCTCTGAACGGGTTTTTAGTTTTGTGTCATGTCTAGAAAAGCTTTTCTTGCATATTTCATAGAGAGGCTATTTGACTGAATGTTTTATAATGCAGATTTTGGCATCAGATAGCCACCAAAGACTGTTTACACTTGGGCAAATTAATCTCTAATTCGTAGTTTCCTCATTTTAAAATCTGTGGAAAACTATAGTTTCTACCTTAAATGGTAGACAGTGACAAAATATAGGTAAGTTAGTTAGAATACTAATGACATGCATTAAAAGCCTTAATACTAGCTATTTTGATGATCATACTTTCAGAGTGCTTATTGTTTGAGCCACTACAAACATTAAGAATAGTACAGAGATAACACAAACTGTGCCGCCACTATCCAGTTTTGTCAAATCTCTAACATTCTGCCAAATTTGCTTCAGATGTCCTTTCTTTAAAGGCAACTGAATTTCTTTTTGTGCTTCTTGATTCCAATCTTTCCCCTGTCTATATATAATCACCTTACTGAAACTGGTGTGTAGTTTTCTTTTCTATAAAGTTATACTATACATTTTTACATTTATAAAAATGAACTTTTTTGAATTTTAAATTTTACATAAATGGAACACTGTAAACATTATTATGCAACTTCATTTTCTATTTTTCTTTTAATGTTTTATTTATTTTTGGGAGCAAGAGATACAGAGCACGAGCGGGGGGAGGGGCACAGAGAGAGGGAGACACAGAATCTGAAGAAGCAGGCTTCAGGCTCTGAGCTGTCATCACAGAGCCTGACATGGGTCTCAAACTCACAGACTGCGAGATCGTGACCTGGGCTGAAGTTGGACACTTAACTGACTGAGACACCCAGGCGCCCCATACAATTTCATTCTCTTAGTCAACATAATAAAGTTGAAATTTATCCATGTTTTTACATGTTAGAATAATTTTACATTTTTATTTTTCACATTTATATTTTTAAACTACCTGAATTTTGTTTTAGTATGAAGTATGATGTCAGGGTGTAATTTACTTTTTTTTTTTTAAGGTTTACTGGTTTCAAAACCTATGTGTAACATGAAATGTACTAAAAATATTTGGGTATGTGTCTTGATTTTGTCTCCTGTTACTTTGATCTATATCTTGGATTCCATGAACTACCATATTATTTCAAAATTTTAGCTTTTTTATATAATTATTGCAGGTTTATTATTTATATGTTTGAGTCTGTACATATACGAAATGCTTCTATAATCATAATGCTGTAAATGATGTTAGTGTTTAAGTTTTAATTTTATCATTTACAAAGCATGGAAGACAATTATTGTCAGAGCAGAATATAAACATATGAATCTTGACAATTTAAAAATAATATTACAAGTGGCATATTTGGAAAAAAGCAAGATTGGTGGAAGGAAGTTTAAGGGTGTTAAAAACCTCATTTTTCCAAGTGGGAAGTCAATAGAGACTGTCTAATCTTACTAAGTCAAGTAATACTTGAATTTGTTAAGTTTAAATTTAAACATCAATTATAAACAAAAATTGGGACGTAGAGGAACAGTCTAAATATACTAGACATTTTATCTTTTAAAGGACTATCAAGAGATAATATCCAAAGTGGCCAAGTCATGATATGAGGGCACAAATATATTATATAAATTATATTAGAAACTGACAGAAGATCCAGAAATAGAATTTTTTAATAGTGATTAATGGACTATTGGATCTCTAGAGAATGGACTAGGGACTGGGAAAGAGATTTTAATTTATAATTTTAAATCTCTACATGTGCTATTTTCACAATAAATATAATTTAAAAAGTTAATTATCTTCAGAGTATATAACTGGACTTTGAATAAATTATGCCAGTTGTATGCCATAAGGCAAAAGCAGATGAGCCAGGGGTTGGTATGGGGCTCTTTACATTAAGTACCCAACATAAGCCTTCTGAGGAATCAGGAGGTATTTGACCTTAATGTTATACAAGAAAATAGCTCTGTAAATAATAGTCAAAATCCTAGCATCAATTTTAAAAGAGTCAATTTACAAGCTACTTCTGGCATATTTCATCTCACTTTTCTGGAAAGATCAAGAAAAGGTTTTCTGAAGATATAGTTTCTCTGATTAGGAGGGCTGAAAAGCTGGCTAAAGTGACACACACACACACACACACACACACACTTTATGGCGTGTGTGTGTGTGTGTATGTACACACATATACTTACACAAGGTCAGTTTTAATTTGCTAGATGTTCTGCTTAGCGTATTTGACTTTCTTAGAAGACAAGGTCATCAGTAAAGAGGCTGATCTCTCAAATTATAGTCTTACATCTCCCAAGAAAGTGTGAATTAGGGCAACAGTTATTCATGAACATCTTTATCTGCCATCCTTGGGATTAGAGTCATAGCAAACGGTTGCAACTTCAAACTACCTTTATAATTCTCTTTATATTATGCCAGTTTCCTCTTGTTTGACCATCTGTACGTTATCACTGAGAGTGCATTCCTTCTTTAGGAATGCTATTACCCCATCAAAACATCCGTTACATTGCACATCCACTCATTTTCAAAAGTAATTTCTTCTTCGGCTCTTCACTCAATGAAAGGTAGAACTCCAAAGTGACTTTTTACCCCCTCCCCCAAACTGAATTCTCGACCTAGGAATTTCCTCACTTCTCTTTCTCTTACTAAAATTCTTGGGAAATCTAAATTTTCTCACAGCTCCACTGCTAATGCCTTGCTTTAAAAAGGCTATAAATTCATCTTCTATCAGGAACTGATTGGTTAAGCTCTACTGGCCCAACTGATCTGCCAGATTGGGACACACCACACAGGGTGTCCTCAGGCCTATGGGAAGCAATAACCTTGGCTGATGATGAGCCAAAAAGAGCTATGGAAGAATATTTTTAGGTCTGATAGAATCCCTTGGATCATGCTCCACAGTCACCAAGGATTATTTTAGAAAACTGGTTCATCAGTGTCAAAAGAAAGGAATTTTATTTATTTTATTTTGCAGGGATTTTAGAATTCTATGCTTGTAAACACATGTTAGTTTCTTGTTTTCAAAGTTTTAGGAGTTTTTTCTTTCTGGTCATGCTGTGTAAAGGAGGAAGGATAGAAATAGGGAGGTACTTTGGTGCGGTGGCCAAATTTACTCTTTAAGGTTCAGGGGAACTTTTGTTAAGCTGCCCTTATCAAATGAGAAGAGCTATTTTATTCATTTTTTAATATAATTTCCTGGCAAGCAGACTATGATCTGCCTTAACATTTATATTCTCTCTGCCAAAGCGTATGCAGTATGTTTGGACATATGGTCACATTTTTGTGATCTTTTAACCTTTATTTATTCTACATACCCTCTGGCAGAGGTAATCACTTGTAGTATTTGAATTGCCTGGAAGGAGTCCCATCTGGAACGTCTGAAAAAGAGGACTGCTTCCATGAGGGAAAACTTTTAAAGATAGATAGAATCATTTACATGCAAATAATTTAAATGCAATAACTGAAATTATTAGCACCATAAAAGACAGTGTAGTGTATGTAGTTTATGTAGTTTATGTAGCACCATAAAAGGCAGTGGTGCTGCCCACCAACCTTGGTTAAAAAGTATTTTTTAGGGGCGCCTGGGTGGCTCAGTCGGTTGAGCATCTGACTTTAGCTCAGGTCATGATCTCATGGTTTGTGGGTTCGAGCCCTGCACCAGGCTCTGTGCTGACAGCTTGCTCAGAGCCTGCAGCCTGCTTCAGATTCTGGGTCTCCTCTCTCTCTGCCCCTCCCCCGCTCATGCTCTGTCTGTCTCTGTCTCCCAAAAATAAATAAATGTTAAAAAAAATTTTTTAAGAACGTATTTTTTAAAGCTTGCTCATAGAAATCTGAAAAAAATAATTCTAGTATAATTAATATAGAGTGTTATATTAGTTTCAGGTGTATAATACCGTGACTCAACAATTCTATACATTGCTCAGAGTTCAAGACTGTAAGTGTACTCTTAATCCCTTTTATCTATTTCACCTATCTCTCCACCTACTTCCCCTCTGGCGAGCACCAGTTTGTTCTCCAAATCTGAGTTTGTTTTTTTTCTCCCCTTTCTTTTGTTTGTTTTGCTTCTTAAATTCCACATATAAGTGAAATCATATGGCACTTCTTTCTCTGATTTCTTTTACTTATATTATACCCACTGGATCCATCCATTGTGTTACAAATGGCATTACTGCATTCTTTTTATGGCTGAATAATATTCTAGTGTGTGTGTGTGTACACATATATATACACCACTCTTCTTTATTCATTCATCTATTGATAGACACTTGGGCTGTTTCCATAATTTGGGTATTGTAAGTAATGCTGTAATAAACATAGGGGTGCATATATCTTTCTGAATTAGTGTTTTTTTACTCTGTGGGTAAATAATAAATCTTGAACCATATTTTCACAAATGGCTGACGTGTCAGTTAACTTCTATATTTGCCACAAAGAGTAGTGAACCCTTAATAATAATGACTTGAAGCAGACAGACATGTAATTTTTTTCATATAAAACAGGTCCGGAGTTCTGCAGGTCAGACCCGTGTAGTGACAATTAACTTCCATACAAGCTCCTTCAATGTTTCTGTTCTACTATTGCTATTGTGTAGCCTTTGTATAAAATAGTTTACAGATCTCCATTCAGATGTATTTCTGAATCCAGGAAGTAGAATGTGGGATATGGTAGAGTTGAATGGCATGAATTAATGTGTCCAGAGAGCATCGGTTGCAGTAAAGTTTGAAATAAAAGTAGTTACTGAGGTTATCATTGCCTCATTCCCAATCTTGAGAAATCTTTTCATATTTCATAATTATAAACGATGTTTACAGTAGGTTTAAAAATTAAAATCAGATTAAAGAAGTTCCTTTCTATTTTTAATTTGCTAAACTTAAAATTATAAGTGGTTGTTGAATTTTATCACATCCAGTTTTTACATTTATTGAGATGTCCAACACTTCATCTTATATATTGATTTATTTGGTGAAATGTTGGTTCTTTTTTGAAGATTAAATCAGTCTTACTATATGGAATAAATATAGCTTAATCATACTTTTTTAATATATCACTAGATTCAATTTGCTGATACATTGTTTAATATTTTTTAAGTTTGTATTTGTGAAGAAAACTTGCCTATAATTATCCTTTGCAAATTATATCCTAATTAGGTTTTATTATATTGGCTTTAAAGAATGAACTGGGAAGTGATCACTATTTTTCTCTCTGTTAGAAAAATTATGTAAGATTGATATGATTTCTATCTTGTACATTTAGAAAAATTTACTACTGACACCAACTGTAGGCCTTTTCATCTCTGATATTGGTAAATTCTTTCTTCCTCCTTCCCTTTCTTCCCTTTTTCCCCTCCTTCTTTCCTTCCCTGTTTCCTTCCTTCCTTCTCTGTTTTTCCCCCTTATCAAGTATTGCTAGCAATCTATTAACTTTGGTAATCTTTTCTCAGTTAAATTTTGGCTTCATTGATTATTCTTTACTGTACATTTGTTTTCTATTTCATTATTTTTACTCATTTTTATTACTTCATTCTTTCTATTTTATTTGGTATAATCTACTGTGATTTTTTTCTAATTTTGGAGACTACCATTTAAATCATTTATTTTTAGCTTTTCTTCTTACTTAATATATGCATTTAAGACTATAAACTCTTTTATACGCCTTGCTTTTGTTGCATCCCACAGATTCTGGTACGTTGTATTTTCATTATCATTCACTTAAAAATATCTTCTAATTTTTGTTGTGGTTTCTGTTTGGAACTACAGATTAGTTAAAAATGTGTTGCCTTATTTTTAAATATGTAGATATTTTCTACCTACCTTTTTATTTATGTGTAGCTTAATTCCACTGTGGTCAGATAACATATTACATATTATTTTAATCTTTTAAAACTTGGTTAGCAATGCTTTATGGGCCAACATATGGTCAAATCTGGTTCACAAAAAGAAATCTGCAATTGTGTGAAGTATTCCATATATATTCAAACATGTCAATGAGCTGAATTTATATTGTTCATATCTTCTGTATCTTGACTGATTTTATGTCCACTTGGTTTCTCAGTTATCAAGAAAGGTATGTTAGCATTTTTACTATGATTGTGTATTCATTTCTTTTAGTTGTGTCATTTTTTTTTTTTTTTGGTTTATGTTTACAGCTATATTTTTAGTGCATGTAAAAATAGCATTTTAACATATTCCTTAGCATTGGCTTTTTATCATTATGAAATACTTCTCTATTTCTTTAACAATACTTCTTTCATCAAAGTCTACTTTAATTAATGGTACTTTTTTTAGTATAATTACATTGATTTCTTTGTGTAGTGTTTGCACAGCATAGCCCTTTGCCATTCTTTAACCTTCAATCTTTCTGTCTTCCTATATTCAGATTTATCTATATTAAACAGCATATAATCATGTTTGGTTGTCTCCCTCCATCTTGAAATCCAAATCTTCTAATTGTAATGATTAATTTATAAGCATACTTATTAAAATGTGACTATTGCTAGATTCAGGATTATATCAAACATCTTACTAACTGCTTTCTTTATATCCCACAAGTTTTTTTTATTCACCTCACATTTAAATGTTTTTTTTTTTTTTTTTAACAGAGACTAGAGCTATATGCCTACAGTTATTTTTTCAAGACTTAAAAGATACCACTCACTTATGCTGTGTTTCTCCTGGGAGCTCAGCTGTTAGTTTTATAACTTCTTTATTTGAAGGTAATACGCCTTTTTTACTCTGGCAACATTTTCTCCTTGTATTTCATTTTCAAGAGTTTATGTTGTGCCTAGTTGTGATTTTTTTTTTGCCATTTATCCTCTTCAGTGTTTTTATTTTTTAAATATGTGTCTTTATTCATAAGTTCTGGGCTACTGCTCTTCATTATTTCTTCAAATTTGCTTCAGCCTCTTATTCTGTCTTCTCATATTTTGTGTTTCTAGTTACAAGTATCTTAGATCTTTTCACCATATCCCATATGTCACTGACATTCTTTTTACATATATTCTACATCCTTTGCTCTCTATACTTTAGCTTGGTTATTTTTTACTATTCTGCTTTTTAGATTACATTCATGTGTGATGTGTCCCTTTTATTAGTAACCCCATTGATTTATTTCTTAAATTCAGTTGTTGTGTTTATATTTGATCCACTGTATAGTTTATCATTGCTTATGAATTTTATATCTTGTTTATGTCCTTGTACATATTAATCATATTTAAGGTCCATGTTTCATAACTCTAAAATTTGAATTTTGCTATGTGCCTGTTTCTATTGTCTGTTTTTTCTCTTGGCCCTTTGTCTTGATATATCTCATAATTTTTAATAAATACTGGATATTTTGTACAAAAATTAAAGTAGTTATGGATGATAATATTTTCCCCTGAAGGCCATTCACTCTATTAACTCATAGAGCTTGTATGAAGTCAGATCACTTTATTTCACTCTGGGACTGAGTGGAATCTCAATTATAGTCTTACAAGCTTTGATTTACTTCTGGTTTGTCTCCACCGTTAAAATGTAATCATTTTGAATTCCTAACTTTGGGACTGGCATATTTAATAGGATGTCTATTCTTTTTTTTTTAATGTTTATTTATTTATTTTGAGAGAGAGAAGGATAGAGAATGAACAGGGGAGGAGCAGAGAGAGAGGGAGAGAGAGAATCCCAAGCAGGCTCTGCCCTATCAGCGCAGAGCCTGATTCAGGGCTCGATCCCATGAGCCGAGAGATCATGATCTGAGCTGAAATCAAGAGTCAGGCACTTAACCTACTTAGTCACCCAGGTGTCCCTAGGATCTCTATTCTTTTTTTTTTTTTTCATTTTTTTAAAATGTTTGTTTATTTTTGAGAAAGAGAGAGAGAGAGAGAGAGAGAGAGCAAGATAGGGGCAGAGAAAGAGAGAGGGAGACACAGAATCCGAAGCAGACTCCAGTCTCTGAGCTGTCAGCACAGAGCCCAATGCAGGGCTCAAACCCATGAACCATGAGATCAGATCTGGCAGAAGTCAGACGCTCAACCAACTGAGCCACCCACGTGCCCCTAATAGGATATCTATTCCTAAATCTAATTATTTCTTTGTTTTCCCATCACTGTGAGACTGCTGAAAATTATCTCTGCTTTTCAGAGCCTTTCTATTTGGTTTCTTAGTTTCTTTCCTGGTGCAGTTAAAGAGGTCAACAAACACTCTAGCGATACACTGTTGAGCGCTGGGCCCAATTCACTGCATCTCCCTTCCCTTTTGAATTTTTGCTCCATACGTCCTAGGTGCTGTGAAAGTCCTGAAGTTTAAGTTTTATCTCCTCAGCCCTATGAAAATATCAAAAGCTCTTCTGGCTTTTCTGCCTCTTAGGTGCGTCCTGCTTCCCAGATTCTCATCCTTTCACCTGCACAAAAAATGTAAAAATATCTTGAGCAGAAAAGTAGCTCACAGAAAATATCAACTCACCTCTTTCCTAGTCTACCATTTCCTTCTATCTGAAATGCATGCCCTTTAAGTCCTAACTTTTGGGATAGCTGTATTTTTTTTTTTTTAATGCTTGTTTATTTTTGAGAGAGAAAGGAGGCAGGGGAAGAAAGAGGGAGACAGAGAATCCCAAGCAGGCTCCATGCTGTCAGCACAGAGTTAGACTTGGGGCTCAAACTCACGATCATGATCTGAGCTGATCAAGAGTTAGATGCTTAACTGACTGAGCCCCCCAGGAACCCCCCAGCATACTTTTTTTTAAATCCATATTTTAAAAATATTTTCAATGGAAGTATTGGCCTGTTAAAAGCTACTCTATCTTATCTGGAGATGAACCCTGCCCCCTACTTCAAAATTAATATTATATTAATCTTTGCTGCAAGACTCAATCAAGAAAGTCACTAGAAGTTAAAAAAAGTTGCTATTTTAGTATTTTAGTGGTGGGAAAACCGAAGTTAAATAAAATATTTATGAAGTGCTTACTATAAACAGAGGGTAGAACTATGCTTTAGATGCTGTAATAATTATAATAATTACTTACAATACCGATAATAAAAGGCAAAGTATAGTCTTTTATCTGATAGAGCTTACAGTTTTATAGGAAACTCATAACCAACCCACTGAATTATTAGAGAAACATGTCAGAGTATGGTCATACACAAAAGAGTATGTTTACATTCTAGTTCAAGATTTGGCAAATGATAGTCAAGGGCCAAATCTGGCCTATAGGCTGTTTTTATAAACAAAGCTTTATTGGAACACAGACACATTCATTCCTTTATATATTGTTACAATAGCATAGTTGGAACAGAGTTTGTATGGCCTACAAAGACAAATGTATTTATTAAAATGCTGTATTACAGAAATAATTTCTCAACACTTTTTATTCTTTCAGTATTGTTTTAGACATCATTGCTTCTTTGAGAGACTGAATAATTTTGGTTAATGGAAAATTCTGAAATTTCTCCAAGAATTAGAACATTTCCTCTTTTTTCCAAAACATTTCCAAGAATTAAAACATTTCCTCTTTTAAGGCTATTTTAAAACTGTTTTTCCTTGCTGGTTCAGGTGTGAGGACTTAAGACTGTGGTTGGAATCTTAAATGATTATTATTGCTTGCACTAAACTTACAACAAGATTCATTTTGTTTGCAACTGGCATGGTCTTCTATCACCCCGCAAAATTCTTATGCCCTTTGTTATTGCATATTTTCCTGTCATGAGCACACTTGATCTGGCTGAGATTATAACTGAATAAAAAAATTGAATTGTTGCCAATTTTGGAGTGAGAAGGCTCAGTAGGGGAAAGCAATCACTTTTATATCTGGGATACTTTACTTCTCAAGGACCATCTTTTAGGGAACACCAGAGGATTCCCAAAGGCCAAATGGAGTATTCCCAGGAGGAAGGGAAGGCTCAAAACAGCCAATTATAATTTCTGTACTTGTCAGTTTAGAGTTCTCAACAAGAACAGCTTTTCAAACTCTTAATTCTTTCCTTTCTGGTATCTTCTTCTCTACCATCCCCCTCATTTTTATGGTCCTCCTTTAGTGGTAGGGCCGTTTATTCTCCCCCCACCTGTCCTCCTATTTTAAGAGATTTTTAAAAGCTCTGGGTCTTTGATTTGAATTGCTCTGTGGGGTTTTGATCTGTCTTATGTTTTGTAGTACTTGGTACTTATTTTGGTTCTTTGTGTCAGTAATTGCAGAAGCCACTAAGAAAAGATTAATTGTTGACAGAGGTTCATTACTCTTTGAATACATTGAAAGTCTATGGACTGAGATTGAGGAGGCAGCAGAATAGTTTTGAGGATATATATATATATATATATATATATATATATATATATATAGTGGGAATGAATGAGTGAGAGAGAGAAAGAGAAAGATCTCAATTGAAAAAAAAAAGAAAATGTAGAGGATAGATTTACAGAATATATTTCTGCGGTACCAATGTTACACTTAAATATATGCAGCATAGATTCCTAAAGTTCCCAACCTAAAGTTCCTCAAATGACATAAAAAAAAATATGAATGGATGAAGAAGGAGAAATCTAAAACCCAAAGGAAGAAATTCATTTTCAGTGTAGCAGTTCTCATTAGGTGAGTGAGATAATACATCTGAAATAACTGGACAAAAATAAAATTCATCGTGTGAACAAATTGTTTTGTCACCATAAAGTCAAATATTAGCCTGATGAATTCCCTCACTATTTGGCCAAGCTGACTGTCTAACTTGTAATGTGCACTTAACATGCTGTCCATTCTTGTCGGTTTTCTCCTTGATATACTCAATATATATAGAGGGGGTTACAGTGATATCTCCTGATGTTTCTTTGTGGATGCATACTTAAGCACTATTGATGACCTAAAACCTCAAATATGATTCACCATGTGAAATTCTAATAGATGATATTGCCAACACTCATCATAGTCAATTACGCAAAACCACAGGTTCAGGTTAACTAAAGGGGTTTATTACCGATAACACTTCAGTCCAACTGAATTTGGTGATGATGTTTCACACTAATTTCAAGTAAAGGGGTGAATGCCTGCATAATGGAGATCACCACACTGGTTAGTCCAGTGTAGGCTAGCCACAACCCAAGTCTACATAGATAAAATGTTTCAAGTATGACCCATCACAAGTGACAGTTGCCATATTATTCACACAATTGACCATTTCCTCTTGACCACTGAATGGATTTTTATTTTTATTAGATGTGGGTGACAGAGTTTGGGCTTAAACTTGGACATCTTTTTATCTAAAGTATCATTTTGTTACCCGTCTTTTCTGTTTTCCTTTCTCACTCAAATGTGATTTGAATGGAAGGCAGTGTTTTGTTTGAAATAGCTATTGATGGGTTTTTATGGTAAAAGCATCTAATTACTGGTGGGAAAATCCCTCTAGCTCTCCTCCTCTTCTGAAAGATAAATGAAGACAGTAGATGTTTAACCAACTTCAATTATGTTTCCATTTAGTTCATGCTATTGAGGTTGATTTGTATGTAACCACAGTGAATTGTTCATGTCCAGAATCAGGGTTTTTTCTTGTAATTGTAAGAGATCACAGTGGCATTTTCACCTGCTAACCATAGGCTTTCATTAAGATGACTGATTGCTTGCATTGATTTATTTGATATGTGGGCATTCCTGTGGTGTGAGTTTTCATTTTAAAATGTACACAGTTCATCATTTGGGCTCTTCTCTTGCATTGCTCTTAATGGAATTTTGAGCATACCTTCTTCCAAAAGGCTTTTCCTGATTAGACAAAAATGTGTTGCTTTGAAGGAATAAGATATGAATCACTGAATGCTTTTCTAAGTTGGAGAGGGGGACACTTAGTGAGCATTATTATTCTTAACTTCTACATGCTTCTCAACTTGATGTCATTGATTGCCAGTTTATTTAGATATCTGCTCCTAGAAATGGAATAGCGAGAGGGAGTAATGTAGTCAAGCAGGTACACTTATTGAAAGTTTTCAAGAAAACTTTTTGGTGAATAAGATTCTCCTTGTCTGGTACAGATTTTTAGAATCCTTACTAAATTGTTAATGTAGTAACTTGGAATTGTAAGCTAGATTTGTAAGCTAATAAACTGTAATTTGGAAACAAGAGAAACTTATATCCTTATAGTGACTTGTATTGTGTCCCCCGCAACCCCCTGCCCTGCCCCACTCAATGATATATCTATGTTCTAATCCAAGTACCTATGAATGTTACTTTCTTTGGAAATGCGATCTTTGTAGACACATTTAAGTTAAGGATCTAGAGATGAGGTCATTCAAGATTTAGGGAGGGCCCCAAATCCAATAATTGGTATCCGTGTGAAAGAAAGAAATTTGACACAGAGGGAAGAATGCCAAGGGAAGATGGAGGCAGGCACTGACGGATGTTCCCACAAGCCAGGACACTTGGAGTGAGGAACCAGAATGGCAGGAGTCACCAGAAGCTGCAAGAGGTAAGGTAAGGGTCCCCACCCCCACCCCAACTAGGGCCTTCAGAGAAGGTGAAAGATCCTCAGCAGGGGACTCGTCTCGCCAACAGCTGGATTTTGGACTTCTGGCTTCCAGAACAGTGACACTTATTTTCAGGTTTGTGGTGATTTGTTGCAACAGCCCTAGAGAACTACAGCACTCATACCATTGTCTATGTGAATGGCTCCTCCTAATATCTGTGCCATTTGCTACCTGCATGGCTTGACCCTGATCTTCATGCTTAGAAAATATCCACTTGTCTGTTGCAAAAGTTACTTCCCAAAGTTGGCATCTAGGATACCTGATTCATGGAATCTCTGTATTGTACTTTTATTTTATTTTTTAAGCTTAGTAAAAAAAAAAAAAAATTATCACAGGTCCCTATAAATATTTCCTTCTGAAATTTCAATCAAATGAGTCCTGAGGCTTGGACACTTTACTTAGATTACTTAGTAGCTCCCTTGATGTTTTCTTTGGTTGTCTCTTTAGCTTTTACACAATGCTTACAAATTTAGCACTTCATATAATTGCATTTTTTATTGTCCTTCACACAAAATCAGTATTTGCAATAATAAAATGTAAACATCTACAAGTTAAGCTTCTAGTCCTTAAATAAAGAATAACAGAGACTTAGGAAGAGAACTCTCTCTTCTCAGAACACTTATTGTACTTATTGTCAGGATACTCAGGTGAGCACTTGGATATACAGAGATGGGCTTCATTTAAAATTGTTTCTTGGGTATGAATCTTATCTCAACTATGCCACAAACTTTCTGAAAGAAGCAATCTCCTTAAACCCTGCACCTGAGCACTGCCTCCCTAGGGATATTCCCAGTGTAGTTGCTCAATAAATGCTGATCCAACAATTGATGTCTGGGCTTCTGACTTAGAGTTCAGTATTTTATATCATTTCCAGAAATTCCTACAGGATAGTGAAAAATCATCACATTCCTCCTTCCAACATCAATTACTTAATAGACTCTCAAGTTTAGTAGAGAATAAAATATTATAGGGAAGATTTTATAAGCTGTAATCAATTGTTTAGGAGGGTAATAACCCTCAGGAAAGAAAACCACGCAACATATTCCTATAGGAAGGTAACTCTGGAAGCTAAATTGTGACAAGGGTTTTTTTTTGTTTTGTTTTGTTTTGTTTTGTTTTTTGGGGTTTTTTGTTTTGTTGTGGTTTTTGGTTTTTGGGTTTTTTTTTTTGGTGGAGGGAGGAGGAAATGGATAACTTTAGTCCAGTGGTGGCTGGGGGTGGGGGGTGCATAGATCGGTCACTCTGTATTGAACCTGAGTATTTCTTATTTCAGTTGACAACATTCACATCTTTGAGCTTCTCATTTAGACTGATAAAATCAACTTGCAGAGGCAGATGGCAGGCTGTTATTTTTAATTCACAAGCCATGTTAAATGTATGCCATATGTTATAGAACTTTTCAGGCTCAGCCTTTTGAGTGCTACCACAATAAACTCACCAACTTACAGAAAAGGAAATCTGACAGGAAGAATTATGCACTTGCGGGTTACATTTTTGAAAACTGAAGTCAGTTACTTGTCTCTCTGCCTGATTTAAGGAGGGGGTGGGTGGGGAAGAAAAAACTCACAGCAAAATGAGAAGCCACGCATTGAAATGGTAATATCTGTGTAAAAAAGAAATGGGATTAGGGGGTTTGATTGTTGCTCTCTACTCAGAGTGATATGTCACATCAACAGTATGACACCTCCAAAGAACATACGAGACAGCCCGTTATAACCCAGAAAGGGACTGAAACATGAGTTCTAGTTTGTATTCTGCTAATGATCTTGAGGAGGGGACTCATCTCTCAGAGGCTTAGTAGTTCGTATGTCAAAAAAAAAAAAAAGCTGAATTAGATAGTCTCTAAATCACAACCTGTTTGCATGGTTAACTCATGGTCAATCACCGCCACCTTTATAAGGACCATATTATAGAAAATCGCTCCTTTTTGGAAAAATTCTTCAGTTGTCAAGACTCTAAATTTCATAGGCCTTCCACCAACTGCCTTAATGAAGGTCAACACAGTTGGTAAACATTTTGTGGAGTTACTCTTATGAAATCTGCCTATTTCTTCCTCTTTATGTCTGAGATGATCTCTGTCATCTCTGAGACACTATATTGTAACAGAGATATATTGTAACTAATATCTGAGACACTATATTGTAACAGAGATACAAGAAAAGATTCTGGCCACATGCCTCTGTCCATCTGGGCACAAGTCAGTTCCTAACGACATGATTCTAGGAACCTATCTAGGATTTGGGGGAATTCAAGGATCACTATTCAATGATGAGAAAGTTTGTGTCTCCTTGTTGCAAGATTCAATGTGAATATTAATATTCATACCAACTTGCCTATAAAAAGTTTTTATAAACTTCTAAATTTTCTCTTTTCCCCCTTAAGTAGAATGGCAAATGCTTTCTGCTCCATGAGCAAGAGGTAAGAGGGGAATGTCAGATGACATCAGAAATATCTGAACTAGCCCACTGAGGATCTAGGGGGTAGAGAAGGAAGAACGCCTTGTACGAGAAACACAAAAGGTGGCTATGACTTTCAGAAAATAATTTACAAACCTCTTCCTTTCTCCTCACAGGTTCCTTATCTTTTCAGTGTTCTGTTCTTACCCTGGGAACCCGGAAGATGACAGCCATGTTGAGCAGGAGGCACAGGAGGTAAGTCAGGGTTAGTCAGGTGTGTCTTAAGCAGAGTGGATGCAGGTATGAAAGTGCCTAATGCTGAGATCTGAGACTCTTTCAGAAAGCACTTATTTGTTTGAATTAAGTTGTGATTAAGGTAGAGATTGCATAAGAAATGTGCCCCTTCTCAAAACTCAGAGTCACCTTTGTGTAACACTCGGGATCTTTTCTCACCGTAACCTCCTGATTTCTACTCCAACCTTGTGTGCTAAGATAGCAGCTCGCAGAGATGGCTTGCTTGCTCCTACCTGCTTTCGCTTTGCCACCACAAACAGCACCGAAGGAGAGCATTCCTTTGCTCTCACATCCCTGCCCATACACACACTGTCCACAGCTCTCCTTCCCTTTCACATTTGCATACTCACACATACAGGGCTGTGTTAGGCATCCGGTGTTACTGCTACCACTGTTCCTTGGTGTACAAAATGCACTCACCTAGGTACACCACTTTCATACATACCTCATTTTATATGTTTGCCTTTCCCACTGTCTGAACCTGAACTCCTTGAAAGCAGGAGCTATGTCCTCTGTATCTTTATTTCCCCAACATCTAGCTAGACCTGCCACATAGCAAGGACACAAAGAGATGCTTACCAAGTGAAAACGATGAATGGAAGTGCAATAAACATCTTATCTAGTTAGGTGGAGAACGAACAGTCTCAGTTTCTAGGTCATTTACGCATTCGGTCATTCATTAGAGAACAGTTTCACTAATTGTGTTTTGGAAGAGGTTGATAACATCAGAAGTCACTGTTTACTATACAGAGGTTGCCGTTTGTGTATAGGTGTGTGTGCGTGCATGTAAATCCGCCCATGTATACTTAGAATGAAATTAACTATTAAACTGGAAATTATTCATTTCACAGTGTTGGTTTAATCATTCCCACTAATCTCTCTGTTGCCTTCAAAGTTTCTGGAACATTTTTATATATAGATATCTGGTCAAAGTGTGCTGCAGTGCCAACTGTAGTTGAGATTTAAGAGTCCAGAATAGACGGACCAGATGGGCAGCTTCCCTCACAGCAGAGTTTCCCAAAGTGCATTGAGCAGAACACTTGTTTCATGGGGTGTTAAATGGGATGTTACTAGGTGTTATGAGAAAAGGAACAGAGACAGAGATAAAAGAGAGAGAGGGATTTATATATAAGCATGCATGTGTGTATAATATGCATATAATTAGTTGAAAATAAACAGAAATTACACATATAATATCTAGCATTTCTCAGATTTATTTATTCATGAAATTTTACAGTTTTAAAACATTTTCAGGAATGACTGCCCTAAAGAACCTCAGGGAATTGTTGGATTATTAAATGGGAACTAGGGGGCATACTTCTGTCTGATTGTGATACTCCCTGCCTGATTGTGCCACATTTGATGAATTCATCGTTTTATGGATCTGGCATATTTGGGAGAGCTGAGCCTGTCCTGCATTCTGGGATACATGTGTAACTTTTCTGGATTTGATTTGACATCTGGCTTTTGACCACAGTACTGATTGATTCCATTCGTCTTCTCGGTCTCCATACTTCCCTACTCTTTATCAGGTAGTATCTGACTAGGAAATCTGAAATGTCTCAAGATATTTCAAGCGGAGAAAACTTAATTCGGGGACTTGATTAAAAGGTTTTGGAAAGTCTTAGAAAGCAAATAGAAGTAGAAGGAAACTGAAAAAAAATTAGGGGGGTTGTTTGTTTACTTTATTATTATTATTTTTCAAATTAATGTTTATTTTTGACAGAGAGAGAGAGAGAGAGAGAGAGAGAGAGACAGAGAGAGAGAGACAGAGAAAGAGAGAGACACAGAATCCAAAGCAGGGTCCAGGTTCCGAGCTGTCAGCACAGAGCCTTATGTGGGGCTCGGACCCACGAACTGTGAGCTCAGGACCTGAGCTGAAGTCAGACGCTTAACCGACTGAGCCACCCAGGTGCCCCTGTTTGTTTGTTTAAATTCAAGAACTCAGGATCTAAAGCTGCTAAATGATCCTAGGCTGGAGCGACCCTGCCCTCTGTCTTGAGTTGCCGGAGGGGCTGCCGCTGCCTCTGCTGGAAATGAAACCCCACTGAGCATCACTGAGTTGGACTCATCCGGGAGGCTGGACTCCCACTGACAGTGTTGAAACTGCCATCGTCACTGCTAGAGCCCACAGTCACCTAGAGGTACTCTCGGTTGCCCATGGGGGGTGCTGCATCTGCTGGAGAGTTGGCCAGAAGAAGGAAAGAAAATGGCATCTCCCTTCTCCCTAATTTCACATCTGCTACTATTTGCTTTCCGTGGACAGACCCATCAGAAACTCAACTGGAAAGGGGTTTTAGAGATGTGGCATGCAGGCTTTCAGTCAGAGGCATGCAGGCCGGAGATTACAGAAAGGCAGGGATGGAGATGAACCATGGACACTGTGCACCGCCCACTTCTTTGGGCTCTTGACGTCCAGAACCGCCTTTCCATTCATACCGAAGCTTTTACACAAGAACGAGAAGCAAGGAACCTCTACTTGACAGATACACTATCACTTTTACAAACGGAGACCCTAACTTTCAGCATTGGTAAAATTCTTAGAGTTTATAAAATTATCTGCCCTCTGTGTAAAAGCCTCTGCTGACTTACATTTGCCTTTTTATGTAGTTTACATTCACATCCTAAGGTTCATCATGGTAATCATTTCCGTACAAATTTTTTCTACTTCCCAGGTCTTGCCTATTCTCTTTGACACAACTCAACCCTACGTGAGCTCCCACACTAATTCTGTCTATGCCTGCTCCCTTTGCAGGTAAGTCTTACTAGAGAAGAATCATGTAAAGTAGCTGACTTGTATTAGAATAAATTAAAATCAGCAGCCTCAAGTGAGCATTCAGTATTGCCCAGGACTTCTCTCCAAAGCTCTTCCTCTACTACGTTCAATGATTATTTCAAAATCTCTGCTCCCTTCCTCACATTCATTCAATCATCTTGGGAAGAAAAGAAACCCATCAGCTGTAAGTTCTGTTGTCTTCCCCCACCCCCCACCTCAAAGTCTTAGATGAATCTACATCTTTACCTAATTCCCCTTCCATCCCTCTGCCACAAAGAAGAAAGCATCCTTCCTCCTCTTTAAGGCTAATGGCTTCTGGAACCCACCATCTCTGTTTCTCAAGATCTCTGCTTTAAAAAATTCACACCACTATTTCAATCTCTGCCTCTACATTATCCCCATCACCAGATAAACCTGATATAAAATCACAAAAGCAAGCAAAACAACCCTCCATTATGGAGTCTTTCATTACCTTTTAGCTACTTTCTCTGGTACACTGTACAAGTTGCCTAACTGTACTGCCTGTGTTTCCTCATTTTCGGGTTACTCTTCTGTGGATCCCACCTTGGTTTCTGTTACCAACACCCTCTTGAGACTCTTATGCCAAGTACCCAGTGTACTCCATTTAAGGAAATTCAGAAGACAGACGCTTTCATGTTCCTCTTACCTGGCACCGTTGGCTACTTCCTTCATCTTGAAATTTATTCTTTTTTTGTTGTTTGCTTCCCAATATAGCTTCTCTCTGAAAAAGCACTTCTGTATGCTGATGATCGAGGATGTTTTCTTTCTCTATACTCTTTTCCTAAATGGTTTTATTCATTCCCAAGGCTCTTGATGTCTCCAAAATCCCCATGTCCAGCCAAGAGCAAGCCTCTGAGCTCTAATACATAACCTAGTTCTTCACAACTCCATTTAAATGTCCCTCAGGCATCTCAAACTAATAATCTCTAAAACTCAGTCCATGGCTTTCTCTTCTAAATCTATTTCTTTCACAGCCTTCCCCCTCTCAGAAAATGACCCTACCAACTTGCAAAAACAGACATTTGAGAGTCATCCTTATTTATTCCTTTTTTATCTTCTTCATTCATTTCACCAGTACGAGCTGTGAATTCCACACAAACCCATTTCTCTCCATTTTCATTGTTACTCAACTTAGCCAAGTTTCCATCACCTCCCAAATAGATTAAAAGCCACCCTCTTACCCTGCTCTACAAAGCAGTACATGATACAACCTTGATATATCTCTCTGACTTTACTCTTCTCATTTACTGCCTCTCAGCACCCTGGGACACCTTTTGGTTCCTCAAATACATCAGTCTCTTCTCTGTTTTAGGACCCTTTGTCCTTCTGTCTTTTCTTCCTGGAGCTCTCTTCCTCTGATACTTTAAATGCTTCTATTTACTTGTCCTTCTTATCTGGTCAATGATGTTTCCTCATTGTTTTACTTAGCTCCTACCAGTACCCTCTTACAGTATTCATTTTATTTTCATCTTCACACCCATTTTAATTTGTGATTATGTGATTTTGGCTTTATTGGTTGATTGCATCACTTTCTACGTTGTAAGCAGCACAGGGCAAGAACTTTGTCAATTCCATTTAATGACAATAAATCCAGTACCTGGCACATAATAGATATTTAACAACATTTGCTGGAAGAATGAAAGCATGAAGATATCTAAATGGAATTGTAGGTAGATCTTAGTAAAGTTGTGTGATTGTTTGAATTTCCATCTGTCGAGCTCTAACAAGAAGCCTGGATAGAAAATTGTTTGGTTTCGAAGATTAAATAGAAGAAAATAAGATTTTTCCACCAAGATTTGGACATTCATCATCTGTGACCAATATCAATCTTGTCCCCACAGAAGAAGTTGTTTTTTTAGCCCAATGATGAACAGACTTTGAAGTTAATTGCTCCCAAGGATATAGTATCATGAAACTGTTGGCAAGTGTCTAATAGGATTACTAGTTGTTCTTTTTTTTTTTTTAATTTTTTTTCAACGTTTTTATTTATTTTTGGGACAGAGAGAGACAGAGCATGAATGGGGGAGGGGCAGAGAGAGAGGGAGACACAGAAAATTACTAGTTGTTCTTAAAATGTGTTAGCTTTTGCATGTAGCTCATTTACATTCACAGAATTCTGGGTTTTGCATCACTCTGTTTTATAACAGAGGGCTGAAATGTTTGATATTATTGAAAGTATTGGGGAGAAACCAAGACAAACTCTACTTTGAATTGTCTGTCTCTTTTCTCATGAAGTGGAAATTGAATAGAGGTAAGGATGCTTGAGGGGTAACAAAAATATATTATTCTCCTTGGCCTGCAATTCTAGGGGCTGGGCAGAGGTTGGATACCGTGCTTCTGTTAACATGAGGAGATAAAGAACTATATGAAAACTTCTCCTTGCTTTATTCTATCAAAGCTTCTTCAGTTTCCATGGAAATAAGAGCAGAAAGACCACTGATATGCAGCCATAGACAGTGAGTTTTCCCTGACATGCTTTGGCTGCTTCTAGATAAGAGCTCGTAAAGTCAACTACAAATTTAAAGTTTATTTAGCTTTTAGAATTTTGCCCATTTTTTATTTTTATTTTTTTAATGGTGCAGCTTTCCCAGGATCATTAAGAATACAGAAATAGGAGGGGTGCCTGGGTGGCGCAGTTGGCTAAGCATTCGACTTCAGCCAGGTCACGATCTCGCGGTCCGGGAGTTCGAGCCCCGCGTCAGGCTCTGGGCTGATGGCTCAGAGCCTGGAGCCTGTTTCCGATTCTGTGTCTTCCTCTCTCTGCCCCTCCCCCGTTCATGCTCTGTCTCTCTCTGTCCCCCAAAAAATAAATAAACGTTGAAAAAAAAAATCTAAGAATACAGAAATAGGAAATAAAAGATGAGGAACAAAAATTATGCAAGAAGATATCTCCATGGCTTTAATTTGAGTACACTTGTCTGGGTCTTTTGAGGACCATGAGGAAAGGGTGAAGAATTTGAGAGATTTACTCACATTTTGCATCTCTTTTAAGAGTGATGGGAACCACTCTTACCATCACCCCCATTTCTCCCTAGAAGACAGAATGAATGGCAGTTTTAATTATTAAAAGGAAAAAAAGGACCAAATTTTGGAGAACTCAGTGGTGTTGCACAAAGAAAGAATGAGTGGAGAATAGGCAGAGAAATGCCCCTGGAGGTACAAGAACCATGAGGTCCACTGAGCTCTCCATTATTTATTGCATTTATTATTTAAATCACAGCTTTTATATTTTCTCTTGAGAGTCTCTGCAAAATGTGAGCCTGAAAACTCTAAAAGGTACCCATTCAGAGGAAATGGGACCTGGTTTTCAAATGATCAGAGTATCACTTATCTCTTACTAATTTTTTTTTCTCATTTATTTCTGTTTCCTTAATTGAGGTTCATCATTGACCCCTGGAATTGAAGATCATTGCATTTTGCCCTTGTGGATGAAACTTTGATAATTATTAAATTATAGGCAAGTAGGAATGTTTGGAGACTATCTTAACTATTTAAAACATCACATTTTTCATTTCAATTACAAATAATTTTGAGTCCCTTCTTTTCCACAGTCCTGTGTGGAATACACAATTTGAATCAGTACATTAATGCAGACCACAAGTTATCTGTACTAATATAGTCAAAATTTGGCTCTAAGTTTCTTAGCATTCATAGGAATGGTGTTACTGGTATTAAAAGACAAAAGTCCTAAGTAGCAAAGAATGTCAGTTGTTCAGAAGAAGTTGAAGTTTCTTTGGTAGTGGGAACTCAGATAGATGTCTCCGAGGGACTTTTACACAAAGTAGACATTCAAATAGAGATAAATATATCTGTAATATCTTCTATACAATATAGCTAGCAGTGAGTTTTGTATGCTGAATCTTATAAATCCTTCAATACATTTTGGCCACATCAAGCTAGAGTAAGATTGAGTAACTGCAAATACATGGAGACCAAAGGATGTAGTCCAAGGAATACTTTGGATTGATCTAACAATTAAAATATATAATACTTAGGGAAGTGTGTCGGATCTCAGAAGCACTGTGATATAATACCAGAAAAAAAAAAAAAAGTAAGTTTTTCCTATTCTACTAGAAGTCCAGGGGAAGATGCACTACATTTTTAGCCTTTATTTGGCAAAATTAACTCCTCGTTGTTTGCGAAATTAACAAAATAAAAGCATTTTTATTGTAAAATTAGTTTATAATTGTCTTATTTAAAAAGAAAACAAGTAGAAACATCAGTAGAAAGATCCTTTTCTGGCTCCAATGGCTATGCATTTCAAAACACACACACACACACACACACACACACACACACACACACACACACA
>NW_024412430.1:6864133-6944412 GCF_014898765.1 Herpailurus yagouaroundi
ACACACACACACACACACACACACACACACACACACACACACACACAAAGCCAAACAAAGAATTGCTGATTGATGCTAAGCTGAATATTTTATTTTTAGATTATAATTGAAGGAATTTGATTTACAATTTAAACAAGTGGTATTTTTATAAAAGAAAAGAATCTTTTTCTCCTATGTATTTTTGGTGAAGGACAGAATTCCCTTGAGGAATGAAATATAGCAGGAGATGCATCCATTTTTCTCTCGCATAATGGAAACATATTCTAGTCTCTATAAATCTCACACGTCCCTGAAAAATCATGAACGTAAGCCGACTCTATTATAATACTTGAAGAAATCAACTAGAGGAAAGGTCTTTGGAGAAGTTTTGCTGAAAGGTGCTGGGCTTCCATGGAGGTATGTGTACTCCATCTATCTTAACTTGGATGGTGATATACCATCTTAGGTTTTATTGAGGCTTTGTTCACTGGATCAAAATACAATTGGGCCAAATATAAAATTTTTTACCTTTAGTGTATGTTAAAGATTTCCTCCCACCTTTGAACATCACAACATAGCTGGGATTTTCCACCTTACCCAACTTTAGTAAAAAAACCAGTATAAGTGACACACCATGAGGTTTTGGTTGTCTCAAAGTGTCATTATAGCAAGGCAATCCAGATATATCTAAACCCTCCTTTGTCAATGCTGCCTCTGCTGTGAGACTTATAAGGTAGTTGCACATATAAGGTTTAATGTGAGTGGGAATCAAAGGGTCATTCTGTCAAAACTTTTCATTGAGCGTATACTTTATGCCAGACGCTTTCCCAGATGCTACTGCAGTGAGCAAAAGTGACAGATATGCCTTGTTTGAGAGGTTACAATCTAGTAAGCAAGTCACTAAAACATGGAATACATCAGATTGACTTAAAACAGTGATAGCAACAATCTAGAATATTTCTTGCATTTCTTATTCCAAAGCAGATCTCTGTCTTAGAACTGCCTTAAAGTATGTGGCTTAGGTTTATCCTTTATCCTTACTTACATTGTACCCCCAGCTTGCGCCATGCTCACAGTGATGATTGCATTCTACCCCCAGCACATGAGGGAGGAAAAGCAGACTGGTTTTACAGCAGTGATCTTGCCCAGTACTGAACAGGCCTTAGAACATCATAATTGGGCCAACTGAGTTTTCAATTCCTTCTTGGGATAGGACTGGTGTATTGGAGAGGAAGAGACCCCTGAGTTAGAAGCCAAGCAGGGAGGGCAAGCCCCTACCCCCATCCTTTCCCTGTTACACAAGAACCCATGCACCGTGGTTCTCATGCAACGGCTTCTTATCCATGTAACAAAAGAATTCCTCCTGTTTTCACTGCCCTCCCCAACAAACACAGAACTAGTAACTGGAGTCTAGTAGTGTTCATTGGATTCATTCTCTGGAAATGTAACTGATGGAAGCGTGAATGCCCACTGTCTGGGATAGTTTGTCTATGTTCTACATCAAGAAAACCTCCCTTCAGCGCATTTTCATAGTTGGGGTTTCTCTTTTTAATCAAAAAATTTTTTAAACATTTATTCATTTTTGAGAGTGACAGAGACAGAGTGTGAGCAGGGGAGGGGCAGAGAGAGAGAGAGAGAGAGAGAGAGACGCAGAATCTGAAGCAGGTTCCAGGCTCTGAGCTGTCAGCAAAGAGCCTGACATGGGGCTTGAACTCACGGACGGCGAGATCATGACCTGAGCTGAAGTCAGACACATAACTGAGTGAGCCACCCAAGAGCCCCTCTCTTTTTAATTTGTATAGTCAATTTATTTTGCTTAAATATGGAGAAATGACAATATGGTTTTCATCCCTCTAGGATTACATCCCTATAGTCAGGTAAAACTTTTGTGGTGTACGTGGCAATCATTTTAGGAATATGCAATTTCTCCTAAATTGGCTGCTCCTGGTGCACTCATTCAGAAGGCACTGGGGCGCCTGGGTGGCGCAGTCGGTTGAGCGTCCGACTTCAGCCAGGTCACGATCTCGCGGTCCGGGAGTTCGAGCCCCGCGTCAGGCTCTGGGCTGATGGCTCGGAGCCTGGAGCCTGTTTCCGATTCTGTGTCTCCCTCTCTCTCTGCCCCTCCCCCGTTCATGCTCTGTCTCTCTCTGTCCCATAAATAAATAAAAACGTAGAAAAAAAAATTTAAAAAAAAAAAAAAAAAAAAGAAGGCACTAACTCATTCACAAAGATGATCATTAGAAGCCAAGTCAAATAGGCAGCCGATTTGCCGGGTCTAGTAAAGGTAAGCTGTTTTAGGAATCCTCTCTCTCTCTCTCTCTCTTTCTCTCTCTCTCTTTCTCTCTCTCTCTCTCTTTCTTCCTCCCTCCCTCCTTCTCTCTTGCTTTCTTGTTCTTTAGCTCTCTTTACTCTCTCATTAATTTAGTTTTCAGGGCTGCTGCAGCAGGTGGGGGATTTTATTATTTTCATCTCATTAATCACTTGTGAGTTGCTGAGGAGAGCTCTATTAATACCTGGTCAACGACAGGATAATCCATAACATCTTCTAGCAGAAGCAAAGCCAGCTGTGGCCAGTGTGTACATAACCAGGCTGAAGTAATTTATGCAAAGTAATATGATGCATCTCTAAAGGAAACCTGCTTGCTCAAATCAGAAGAGAGATGATTACTGTAACTCTCCCTTGCACGACTAGCCCTCTGCTAACATGATCAAAGTTAGTTTTGCTCTCAGAATATTTCTGGGTCTTCTCTCCTTTCTTACTGCTCTGGCACTACAGGATCCTAAGAGTTCTCCAGAACCCTGTTCTACCCTGCCTCTACCCCACTAAGTGCTCTCTCCAATTTTTCATTCTTATTTATTTATTTTTAAGTATCGTCGCTACCACAAATTTCACTGTGACTACATTTTTAGTTAAGATGTTGGAATTTGATGGCGAAATCGTGTTAGTTTACTTGAAATTCCTGAAAACCAATATGGGCTGCTGCTCCTCAACCGTTTCATCACCAAAACCTTCCATGACTCTCACAAAAAGTTCCATGTGTTGAGCGTCAATACATTTTACCGTTTTCTTTTAAATCGCAGACATAATATAACTGCTATACAGATTATCTGATGCAGGAGATCAACACACTGAGCTGATGCAATTTCAGCCAAAAGCAAAGGATGCTGTCATTCTAATTTTTATAAACTTCTCAGCGGGGGAATAGAACAGACACACTCGATCTTTCTGAGTATTGAAAACAGCTTGGGGATCCTCGTGAGTTGCCCCATGGGTCTCTAGAATAGATGCAGCTCTTAGCTGAGGTGGCCTAGGCTTCCCATTTCCCACAGAATCAAACGTGTGGTTCTAACAGTGAAGAGCTTTCATTTTGAGAAGTTCGACAAATGATGTGTATTGTTACTAAAGGGACTGTGACTGAGATCTTAAGTAAAGAGACTCGTAAGGATTAAGGTTTAAGGTTGGATTCAAGTGAGTACAGTACCTGGAAGCCAGTTAGATCAAGTTCCAGGGCTATACATTCATTTAAAAAAAATTAAATTTTTTTCACTAAACCGAAATTTACTAGATTCAGTGTGCTTCCACTTTGGTGTGCCATAGACTACTGTGGCAGCCTGATGAAGGCCGTGAATTTGCAGCACCACTGTGATTTTGCTCTGCAGAGGCATGATCGAAAGAAATTAGTGTTTAGTGAAAATAAGGATACAATTTTTCTCCCATCTAAATATCTGGACTCCTTTTTTTTTTTTAATCTTTATTTATTTTTGAAGGAGAGAGAGACTGAGCACAACTGGGGGAGGGGCAGAGAGAGAGAAGGAGACACAGAATCGGAAGCAGGCTCCAGGCTCCCAGCTGTCAGAACAGAGCCTGATGTGGGGCTCGAACCCACGAACTGTGAGATCGTGACCTGAGTCGAAGTTGGATGCTTAAACAACTGAGCCACCCAGGCACCCCTAAATATCTGAACTCCTTAAATTCTATCTTGGATTAAGGACACCTGCACGTATAATCCATTTTTTTTTTCATTTTATTAAGTTACTGAAGTATAGTGAAGATTGGCTACAGATTAAGTTGCATATAGAAAGATAATGCTTTTTTTCAGCCGTTTTCAGCTACAAAATCCACCCCATTATTTCAGAACAAGAGACACACAGAGGCAGGTCTCTAATGCTTCTCTGCCTTTACAGGCCTGGTTTCCACTCTGTATTTCAACTTCTTTTGGAGCTGCCTGATTTGGACGTCTTTATTCTTTCCATAGTTAATGTACAGTCACTGTCCCTCAGACCTGGTCCTCAATAATGACTTCTTTGTTAAAAAAAAAAATATCTTCCCTTTGTGATCTCAGTTTTCCTCTCACTTCCCTGCGTGCTGACATTCAGTCTGTCTCCTGGCCACCTACTATCACTCTCCCTCCCATGAATGGCCCATCTCCAGCTCCACAGAGGAATGTGGACAAATGAGAAGAGAATGTGTTAATTAGGGGAACAAGAAGCTTAATGAAAATTTGACACAGTACTTTGCCGTTTGCAATGACTTTCTTTTTGGCAGACAGAGTTACGCAGTGAATAATTTTAACTGTATTATGAGTTGATGCAATTTACAATACCATGTTTGCTTATATTTTGGAATGCAATAGAGAGTCCCTAATGTAGTTCAGGTCATCATCCCCATTTAAATTTCTGCAGTGGCTCCTAATAACTAGGATATAGCAACAGACCAAAGTCTAGCACCCTGAAGTGATCTGGCTCCATGTTGCATTTAGTTGACAGATAATATACAAGTCAGTCTGTTTACTTATGAGACAACAGACCCTTCACTCTCCTTGATGAATCAAATTTACTCCCTTACACATATTCTATGTGTCTCTCTAAGCTTTCCAAAATTTTATTTAGGAGGAAACATACACATATTAGTTGATTACATTGGATTTATAACTAACTTGGTTTAGGTGGTAGAACCTCCATAATAGAGAGGTATTTGCAACACACTTTGTAATTGGATCATAATCTTCCTCATTATTTAGATGCACAGTGACCAAACCAATGATGATAAATGCCCTATTATACTCCAGGCTTATCTGCCCAAATTTGCGTGAGAATGATAAATGAAAGCATATAGAGAGGGGGGACGTGATGGACCTGGAAATTACACCATGGGAACAATGGTTGAGGAAACTGGGGTATTCATCTTCGAACAGGACAGTAACATTTAAGGGTCAGAATAACTGTCTTGAGTAAATAGGCTTTAATCTCGACGGAGCCACTTAAGGACTCCTTTGAACTATATTGCTGGTATATCTCAGTAGAGGTAAATCAGTTGGAGAGATACCTGCAACTCATTTTTGCTCGTAGGTTCAACTTACGTTAAATATTTTTCCAGCATCCCTACTTTTAGAAACATGATGGTGGGGTGCCTGGGTGGCTCGGTCGGTTAAGCGACTGACTCTTGATATTAGTTCAGGTTATGATCTCACGATTCATAGGTTCGAGCCCTGCACTGGGCTCTGTGCTCATGGCACAGAGTCCACTTGGGATTTTCTCTCTCCTTTTCTCTCTTTCCCTCCCCTGTTCACGATCTCTCTCTCTCTCTCTCTCTCTCTCTCAAAAGTGTACAAATAAACATTAAAAAATAAAAAGAAAACATGATGGCTATGGGTTTTATGTTCTCGTAGCAAAGCAATGTATTTGTTCTCATGGCAGGGTGAACTTTGGGAAGTGTTCCCTCCTTTTCTATTTTTTGGAAGAGTCTGTGAAGAATTCATATTAATTCTTTAGGGTCTTTTTTGGAACTTACCACAGAAGCCATTTGGGCCTGGGCTTTTCTTGGTGGCTTTTTAATTTAATTTAATTTAATTTAATTTTTTATTTTTGATTACTAATTCAGTGTCCTCTCTTTTGTTACAGGTTCATTCAGATTTCTTCTCAAGTGAATTTTAGTATTTTGGGTTTTTATTTGTCTGAAAAAAAAAGAGTTTTTCCATTTCATCTAAGTTATTTAATTTGCTGGCACACAATTGTTCATAGTATTCATTAATGATCTATTGAATTTCTATAAGGTCATACTAATGTCACCTTTTTTCTTTCTTTCTTTTCCACCTCTTCTATTTCTGATTCTAATAATATGAGTCTGTGCTCTATTCCTCTACTAACCTCCTTCTCCCCTCTCCTCCCCACCCCCCAACAATCTAACTAAAAGTTTATACATTTCGTTGATCTTTTCAAAGAACTAGTTTTTGGCCTTATTGTTTTTCTCAAATATTTCCTCTCTTCTATTTGATGAATTTTCATTTTAATCTTGATTATATCCTTCCTTCTCTTGCTTTTGGTTTAGTTTACTCTTCTTTTTCCCATATTATTTCATGTTACCGACTTGAGATCTTTTTTCTTTCTTACTATAGACATTTATAGCTATAGATTCGTTCTAAGCACTGCATTAGCTGCATCTCATAATTTTGCATATGTTGTATTTTTCATTTTCATTCACTTCATAGTATTTTCTGACTTCCTTTTTGATTTATTCCTTGACCCCTTGGTTAATTATGTGTGTTGTTTAATTTCCGTGTATTTGTTAGTTTTCCAGGTATTGGCTTTTCATTTCATTCCTTTGTGGTCAGGTAATATACTTTGTATTTTTTTTTTTATCTTTTAAAATTCATTAAGGTTTGTTTTATGGCCTCACATATCTTAGAGAATGTTCCATATGCTCCTGAGAAAAATGCATACTCTGCTGTATTCGGTAGAGTGTTCTAGAAATGTCTGTTAACTTCAGTTGGTTTACAGTGGTGTTCAAGTCTTCTTTTTCCTTGTTGCTTTTTTTTCTCCAGTTCTATCTATTTTTGAAAGTGGAAACCATCCATTTTTGACTTAAGTTTCTAAATATTAATTATTAATCTTAATATTCTAATATTCCTTAGAATATTCCCAGCTGTATCATAACCTCATTGTTTTTTTTAATATATGAAATTTATTGTCAAATTGGTTTCCATACAACAGCCAGTGCTCATCCCAAAAGATGCCCTCTTCAATGCCCATCACCTACCCTTCCCTCCCTCCCACCCCCCCATCAACCCTCAGCTTGTTCTCAGTTTTTAAGAGTCTCTTATGCTTTGGCTCTCTCCCACTCTAACCTCTTTTTTTTTCCTTCCCCTCCCCCATGGGTTTCTGTTAAGTTTCTCAGAACCCACATAAGAGTGAAAACATATGGTATCTGTCTTTCTCTGTATGGCTTATTTCACTTAGCATCACACTCTCCAGTTCCATCCACGTTGCTACAAAGGGACATATTTCATTCTTTCTCATTGCCACATACTACTCCATTGTGTATATAAACCACAATTTCTTTATCCATTCATCAGTTGATGGACATTTAGGCTTTTTCCACAATTTGGCTATTGTTGAGAGTGCTGCTATAAACATTGGGGTACAAGTGCCCCTATGCATCAAATACTCCTGTATCCCTTGGGTAAATTCTTAGCAGTGCTATTGCTGGGTCATAGGGTAGGTCTATTTTTAATTTTTTGAGGAACCTCCACACTGTTTTCCAGAGTGGCTGCACCAATTTGCATTCCTACCAACAGTGCAAGAGGGTTCCCGCTTCTCCACATCCTCCCCAGCATCTATAGTGTCCTGATTTATTCATTTTGGCCACTCTGACTGGCATGAGGTGATATCTGAGTGTGGTTTTGATTTGTATTTCCCTGATGAGGAGCGATGTTGAGCATCTTTTCATGTGCCTGCTGGCCCTCTGGATGTCTTCTTTAGAGAAGTGTCTATTCATGTTTTCTGCCCATTTCTTCACTGGATTATTTGTTTTTTGGGTGTGGAGTTTGGTGAACTCTTTATAGATTTTGGATACTAGCCCTTTGTCTGATATGTCATTTGCAAATATCTTTTCCCATTCCGTTGGTTGCCTTTTACTTTTGTTGATTGTTTCCTTTGCTGTGCAGAAGCTTTTTATCTTCATGAGGTCCCAATAGTTCATTTTTGCTTTTAATTCCCTTGCCTTTGGGGATGTGGCAAGTAAGAAATTGCTGCGGCTGATAACCTCATTGAGTTGTGATCACAGCGTGTCCTTACAGTTTCTCAAGGGTAATACAATATTATTTAATTCAAAACTCTTGAACCTTAGTATTCCCATCTTTAAACTGTAATACTAATCTTTGTACTCTTTGTTTTGAATGGATAATGTTTCAATTGTACCTCAGAAAATACATAATACATAAAAACATATGTACATAAAACATAAAAACATTCTGTAATTACATAGACTGCTACAATATTGATCCTCAACTGGGGGCAATTTTGCCCTCGTGTGGTATCTGGCAATGTCTGAAGACATTTTTGATCATCACAACTTGGGAAGTGATACAGACAGTGGGTAGAGGTCTGTGTTGGTGCTCAATATCTCACAAGGCACAGGAGAGCTCTCTGTCAACAGTTCCACTGTTAAGAAATCCTATGTTATACATGAGTGATCTAGCTTTTGCAGAATAAAGGCTAAGAAAAGATGTTAAGTGTTGCTTACAAAATCATGGATAGTGTGGATAAGGGGATGTTAACCTTGGTCTCAAGTCATTAATGCCTTGAAGAAGGATATATCCATGAGACACTCAAACAAACAAGCAGCTGAAAAAATGTATATACTGAGTGGGTTTGACATTATATGTATAATTATAATTAAACAAGTTACGTACACAAAATAAAAATTCCAGGTCCTCCATTTTTTCCCAGAATAACTAGGACCATAATAGTAAAGACACTGGGGAGAAAAAGAAGGCATGGGTTTAGATTTTAATCCTAAAGACATATGTAAAATTAGAAGTAAAAATTAAAAAAAGATTCATAAATACATTAAAGGAAACTATACGACCTATTTGTCTCTGCTCAAATCAGGGGATTCAGTTATGAAGAAGATGGGTATTTTCGCAATCTGAACAGTAGAGCTTCTCCAGTTCAAAGGGCAAATGAACATGTATCTGAAGCAAACACCATGGGGGAGATACTTGAAAAAGCTAACTTCTGCCATGTCACGCTACCAATCGTACTTCCTAAAATTAACTACTGTTAACATTTTGTGTCTTTCTAGAAAAATTTGGTCTGGTTTTAAAAAACTACTAAATGCATTGTAAACCGTGGAAATGGGTTTATGTGAGTTCAGGGGAAGACACTGCTATTCTGTTTATTAATGGAAAGCTAGGATGATTTAGAAAAGACCTTTGACTTTTTTATTATGACACACTGAAAGGCAACTCTGATATACCTCATTATGTTTATCAGTTACAGTTCTATAAGCAGAATGTAGTTCTAAGCAAGTATGGCATTTGGTTGTCATTATTACTCTGATTTTTCCGGTGTCTCTGAGTTTGCAATACCTTCAAATCTAATTCACTCCTACACCTTTATGTCCTGAGAGGACATAAACACAACCACGGGAAAATGGCAATTTCAATTACTAAACCATATCTCTGGTATATTCATTTCAGTCAAACTTCAAACTTAGCTAAGTCTTTCAGGAGCTTTAATGTTTTCAAAAGCTCCTTAGAAAATCTTTCAGGCAAAGGAGACTTAGAGTCACACATTCCAAAGCTGAGCAGTCAATGAGAATGCAGATAATAAGAACTTAGCAGACCATTAGCATGCAGCTGCTTCATTCCTTAGAGAATAATTTTTTGTACCAGTGGACCTCATTCTTTCTGGGCTGCATTTTACTGCAGAACACCTCAGGAACAGGCATCACTGGCAAGATTTTCAGTACAATGCACCATCCTTGGAACCTTTCAAACAGCTCGCCCTCCGTCTTGCATGTGATAAAGAACCATGAATTTCATGGGATTCTTTTTTTTTTTTTTTATGATGGGCCACTAATCACTCTTGATCCTATGATAAATTTAAATACTAACTAATCCACTTTGAATAGGGATTAAGCTTCAATGTAGAAGGAAAGGATTCATTAGAATTCATTACATCAATTTGTAATTTGAATGATGCATCTTCTAAATAAGATACTGCTGTTTCTAGTGATTGTTAACTGGGAGTCTAAACATCCTCATTATTAATTAATGGAAAGGGTGATAAAATCTGTAATAATTGAGGGAACGCTTGTGTGCCCCCCTCCTCCTTTAGCTTCTTGAATTGTCTAACAGTTATTATTTTTAAGACAAACAATGCCACGATAGAATAATCATCATGGCAGAAGGGAAAATATAACCAATTCAAATTTCTTATGTCAAGGATAATTTGATGTGCATGAAAAATGGAATACATATTGTAGACTTCCTTATTTGATGTATGCTTTATTCTTGTTGGACTGATTGTTGTCAAATTATTTTACAAATTTGGGAGAGAAATCAGATGGAATAATCATCTATCACTGTCATATTTTCCATATCTGGAATGAAAACATCCAGCATTACTGAGCTAAGGTTGAATAATAGCTTCCAAATCTGAGTAATATTTCATTCCAAGCAATTGTTACTAATAGTACAATGATTTAACTTTTGATCTTAGGATATTTAAGCCATGATGTCTGAATGAATTAGACATTTCTCTTCTCCACTTAAAATATAAAGACTTGCAGGGGCGCCTGGGTGGCTCAGTAGGTTAAGTGTCCAACTCCTTCTTTTGGCTCAGGTCATGATCTCATGGTTTGGGAGTTCAAGTCTCACACTGGTCTCTGTGCTGACAGCACTGAACCTGCTTGGGATTCTCTCCCTCTCTCTGCCCCTCCCCTGCTCACTCTCTTTCTCCCCAAAATAAATAAATAAACATTAAAAAAAAAAAAGAAAGACTTTTGTAAGTAGGCAGTCCACTGAGAACCAAGTAAAGAACATGAAATGTTCTGGGGCCTTAGTGCCTATAAAAGTATTTCACTCAACTTGAAAAACTAAATCATGGCCTTCAATGCAATGAATTGTCTTAAATTTTAATTCTCTACTTATATAGGGTATCATCAAACTTGATGTTTACTATTTTTATTCTGCTGACTTATTAAAAATGATTTTTGTTATCAAGCTTGATAGTGAAATGAATAGGAGTGTTCACACAGCACTTGGTGTATGTGAGGCACTGTCCTAGTGCTCTATGCAGTTAATTATTTAATAGTCCTCAAAATGGCCTTTTAATGCTGTTGCATTAGAAATCTCGGGGCACCTGGGTGGCTCAGTAGGTTAAGTGTTTGACTTGGGCTCAGGTCATGATCTCATGGCTTGTGGGTTCCAGCCCCGCGTCGGGCTCTGTGCTGAGGGATCAGAGCCTGGAGCCTGCTTCAGATTCTGTGTCTCCCTCCGTCTCTGCAACTCCCCTGCTCACACTCTGTCTCTCTCTCTCAAAAAATAAATAAACATTAAAAACAATTAAAAAAAAAAGAAATCTCACTTCACAGGTGAGGAACATGAGACTCAGAGAGGTTAAACAACTCGTTCAAGGTCACATAGAATTAATAGTGGAACTGAGATTCAATCCTAGACGATGTGGCACCAGAGTCCCCGCCTGTCTTTACTCCACCATACTGCCTTGTTGATGAACTACATCTCAGCGACTGTGTTCTCCTGTTGATCCACTTCCTACACATTTGGGCATGCTTCTTGACTTCCATAATGGAATAATCTCCTAATCCCTCTTCAGCCCATGATTGAATTCTTTTTAATCTCGTGCCTTGAAAGGAACCCAACCCATTTTCATAATCCTAAAGCAGGTACTAGTGCAAAAAGCCATCACTGCAGGCAGTTTCAGAAAATTTCTTCAACCTTTCTATTTATCATCTTAAGTATCTCTTCCCCGCTAGTTAGCTCCTGATAGATTTGGCTTCTTTGATGTTGTCCCCAGTTCCTCCACAGATCATGGCTTTTACACTCATCTCTTCATTTTTTTTTTGCTCTTGATCTTATATATTTTTTTCTTTCTCTTATCTTCCTCGGTTTATATATATTATATGAGATTATTACACATTATACATGACTTAATAGTTTATGCTATGGTAATGGATATACCCTGAAATTTCAGTGTCTTAACACAATAAAAGCCCTCCCCCTCTCTTTCAGCCCTACTCTCAGGAGTAGGTGGTATCCAAGACCTCCATGGTAGGAGAAGATGATGATGGAGACATGCTGACTCTTAACTACCTTAGCCCAAAAGTGGCATGTGTACTGGTCAAAACTGGTCTGTGGGCCCAACTTAACCGTAGTGAGCCTGGGAAACATAGGGGAGCACATGGAATATCTGGTGAGCTTTTACAATCTTTCCTACCACGTATTGGGGTGCCTGGGTGGCTCAGTCAATTAGGCGTCCAACTTCGGCTCAGGTCATGAACTCGCAGTTCGTGAGTTTGAGTCCCACACTGGGCTCTCTGATATCAGTGCAGAGCCAGCTTTGGACCCTCTGTCCCTCTCTCTCTGCCCCTCCCTTGCTCACTCTTTCTCTCTCAAAAATAAATAAACATTTAAAAAAAGAAGACTTCAAAAATTTTTGATGTATAAATTATAAAACTGCCTTTTAATTTTATCCTGAGAATGAGTTTATGACCTGCTCATTTTCTCTTTTTACTATTGATACATAGTGAAGGGGACCCTGTATCATCAAAAGCCTAGAATACCAAAATATTTTTTTAATTAAAAAATTTTTTTTAATGTTTATTTATTTTTGAGAGAGACAGAGTGTGAGTCGGGGAGGGAAAGAGAGAGATGGGGACACAGAATCGGAAGCAGGCTCCAAGCTCTGAGCTGTCAGCATAGAGCCTGAGGCGGGGCTTGAACTTGTGAACCAAGAGATCATGACTTGAGCTGAAGTCAGATGCTTAGCCGACTGAGCCACCGAGGTACCCCCCAAAATATTTTTTAATACTAGTATTATAATGGTATTTTGCTATGCTTGTAATGGACATTAGAGGACTCCAAGTCAAGTAATAAAGGCACCATTTAATTTTAGATTCATGGGATATAAACAAAGAAATTAATTAAAGAAAAACCTAATTAAACCAGTGTGTTGCAAATCCTCTCTCAATCTTTCTTGCCCTATCTTCCGTAAGCTTTATAAAGTGAAGTACGTGTACCAATGAAGATGTTTTCCGTAAGAACATATTACAGATTAGAACAACAAAACCATGCGATGATCGTGTTTTATTTTATAAGATTAGAGCAACATAATTTTTGTCACATTATTCTATCATATGCAGACTTAAGTATAAGCTATTAATGCTTTTTAAAAGCTTGTATCAAAATATTATTGTTAGAATTCAAGAGGGTAGCAAGATTATATTTTTGCCACTAATTATGCAAATGGACTCATAGGAAACAGCCTATGTAAAGTCAGGCATTCCATGGATTCACACTGACCTTCCTGCAAAAAATGTCAAGGGCTGAATACAAATACCTTCACTGCCCTGAAATTTGTCCCAGTCAAATCCTCTCTTTCAAACCCTGTACAATAGAAGCCTTGGGTCCCCACCAAGTCCTTGTTTACATATTTGAGCAGATTTTCTTTCCTTTCTTTCCCTTTTGAAAAATTGGCCCTGACTTTTGGCATCCATGTTGCCCAACCCTGTGCAGAGGCTGGTCATCCTTCTGCTCGGAAAACAGTGAGGATTATAGTTTGTACAGAAAATGCCAGACATACCACTAAATTCTCAAGCATAAGATGACTATGGATCATCTTCATTAACTACATCACAGGGCTAATTCTCCCTCATCAGAAAGGAAAATCTTTTCGACTAAGCGTTAGCAGTTTCTGGATACTTACTTAGGTTGATTAATATCTGAAAGACTGACTGTAGGGAAAACCACCATAATCAAGAGCAGAAATTGCAAACTGATGGCAGGTAGGTAGGCTCCGATAGGCTAGAAGTTGTGTTTTGGCCACATCCCAATGCTGGGTTTTGCCTTTATTAATTGCTTACATCAAAAACAAAACACAAAATGGGCGCCTGGATAGTTCAGTTGGTAGATCATGCTACTCTTGATCTTGGGATTCTGAGTTCAAGCCCTGCTTTGGGTATGGAACTCAAAACTACCACTAGCGGGGTGCCTGGGTGGCTCAGTTGGTTAAGCATCCGACTTCCGCTCAGGTCATGATCTCGCGGTCTGTGAGTTTGAGCCCCGCATCAGGTTCTGTGCTGACAGCTCAGAGCCTGGAGCCTGCTTCGGATTCTGTGTCACCCTCTCTCTCTCTGCCCCTCCCCCCCCCGCTCATGCTCTGTCTCTGTCTCAAAAATAAATAAAACATTTAAAAAAAAAACAAAAGAAAACAAAAACCACCACAAAAACAGCAACAACAACAAACCAAGCCAGGATATTTCATATAAAAGGTCCAGATGTAAGTGTCTCTTCAGAAAACAGAAGCTCCTCAACACTGGACCTACATTGCCTTCATTCAGCTCTAAGTGCCCAGGGTCTGCACATGAGGCACGTGTTCATCTCTGAGAGACAGCCATATTCCCATCTCTCAGTTGTCTTGTCAGACCTGCTTCTCTCTTTGGCATGAGAGACCTGCCTCTGTAGCACTGGGATTTGTGATCCTCTAACCCAAGTTATTCTTGTTCTAAATGTGGTCTTAGAACCATTATATCAGAGTCACCTGGTATGCTCACTAAGCTTGAAGATTTGTGGGCCTCAAATTTTTGGGCCTTTACTGAATCTGAATCTTTGTTATGGTGGGAAATCTACATGTTAACAAGTTCTCCAGAGGCACCTAAGATAATGCAAAATTTGCAAACTGCTCACAGAGTTCACTGGGTATTTTCTAGAGGTAGATATGTGAGTCATTTGGTGATTTCCCTTACAAACTGCAAGGCCCAGATCCCTGACCCAATACCCGTCTCTTCTCTTCTGCACTGTTTGAATTTCTAAACTCAGAAAAAAGATCATTTCTCTAAATATAGTATTTAAACCAAGAAGGTATTAAACATACTTTCCCCCTAAGTGTTCTCTGTTGGTATAGAAGACACATGAATTTGCTGAATTATTGGACAAAATAGGATCTAGAAAAGGTGGAGTTGCTGAGCATTTCCCTGTGCATTCCTGGAACTCATTTCTCTCTCTCTCTCTCTCTCTCTCTCTCTCTCTCTCTCTCTTTTTTTTCCTAATCAGACTGTATTTGCATGGTATCTTTCCCTACTGGGAAATTAGTGTGCTTGCCTGTCTTATAATTTTAGAGCAAGTCTAGATTAGCTAACTGCTAAGTTTCTTGCAAGTTACAGGAGTCCTGTATCTTTGGTTATTTTGTTCTTTTTCCTTCACCTAACAAGATTACATGCTAGAAAAAACTTTGCTTCCCACGTGGAACTGGACTTTTTAAAAACTAGATACTGAAGGTTATATAATTTATCATGTTTCTTGCTTCACCTGGGTGATCAAGAATTTCAAAACCCAATTTAAATCAAATGTAGGAACTGTAGAGATCTCTATGGCTGGAGTATTTGCATTTTAGTTTCAAGGTTTGGGATCATTTCTTGTGATACTGTTGAACTTGATTCTGAAAATTATTTTTCATGTATTATGATTAAGTATACTAAGGTCAATTCAAAAGACTTTGAATTAAACTGGGTGTCCAAATACTAAAACAAAACAAGACAAAAACCACAAAAACCCAACACACACATACACACACACACATGCATAATAAAACAAAACAAAAATAACAAAAACAGAACACTAACCTAAGAAGCCTGATTTTCTTCCAATAAATATAAGTTCATAGACTAAGGTACACCATTATAACTAGTTTTAACTCATTCTTTTTTTTTTTTTTTTTTGAATGCCAACTGATCACCATTTCAAATAAATATATTTTTAAAATAGAAGTTCAATTTAAATACGTAACATACAGTGTGTTGATAAATGCACTTATTCATTTAACACATAGCCATTATCAGGAAACAAAAAACAAAATATTTCCATCATCCCAGAAAGCTCCTTCAGGATCTTTCCCAGTTAATCTCCAGCCCCTAGAAACAATCACTGTTTTAATTCTGTTAAAAGAAAAAAATTCAACTGAGTGAATTCTAAAGATCTTATTGGCTTACTCAATGATTCATGAATCAGACAGCATTCATCTAGCAGATAGAAGAAAGCTCAGAGGAGCCATATATAATGAAAGACTTTTGCCGGCAGAAAGGAGCAGGAAGAAGGAAGTTGTATTAGACAAAAAAACAAAAAACAAACAAAAAACCCCACAACAGGTTGGCTACACAAGGTCACTTTCCTTTAGAAGATAGTAGAAGTCTATCGGGCACATAACCTCAGTAGCACTGATCAGGCAATTCCTGATGGAGTTTTTAAAGATTCCATATCTGAAAGAACTTAAGACTGTAATTAAGTTAGGTTTCAGTTTGGTGACATGGGCTTAGCATAAACAGTTTCATTTTGGAGCTGTTGTCTTGCTTTTAACAATTCCCTCCTTTTGATCAGATTCTCAGCTTAACTGAGAGAGGAGATAAAAATTTAAGGCATTAGTGCTACCCCCAGTGACTGCTCTGGAGTTCTCACACAGTTGTTTGTTTTTCCTGATTCTCTGTGTGATATTCACAGGTCATGATGTATTTTCACTTAATTTCTTTATGGCATTCACAGGTCATAACATTGGGTTCCCATTTGGATCGATTTTTTTGATGTTCTAGTCTTAGGGACACCAATTGCTTGGTGATTAGCAGCTTCAAGCACGCACTTAAAGCTTTTAAGAGAATAAAGAACATCAAGGAGATTACTATGATTATTATAATGAACCGGATAATTCCCAATATCTAGAGTGCCCTTCAGAGACATGATGCCCAAGACCCAAACCAATCAGAATCAGTAAGTCAGAGAAAGACCACATTGAAAGAGTCACTTTCTTAAGCCAACTGGCTTGTTCAATGATCTTATGTATCTGAGTCTCAGTGTCCCCAGAGGTGTCCATACGAGTGCAGCAAATGGTGTTGGCCATAGCACAAGCACCTCCTTGTTCTGCTAAAAGACAACCAATGGCTATGCTATAATCAAGAACAATTTTGGCCAGAGTCTAGGTATTTTTCCTTCAGCAGCAGATTCTACAATACTTTCAAGAGTTGCAGATAGAGGGGTGCCTAGGTGGCTCAGTCAAAGTCCGACTTTGACTTAGGTCATGATCTCACAGTTCCTGGGTTTGAGCCCCACGTCAGACTCTGCTAACAGCCTTGCTTATGCTCTGTCTCTCTCTCTCTCAAAAATAAATAAACATTAAGAAAATGAAAAAAAAAAAAGAGTTACAGAGAGGTTACTGGTCACAGCCTCATTTGACAGGGGTGTGGGGATCTGCCAGGGAAAACAAAGTTTGAATCCTGAATATCTCCTGGTAGTTCCTGTTTGAGACTGTGGCTTGGGACTGGAAAGCTGACAGCCATGGAGGCCAGTGAAATGGAATGGTCTGTAGGCTACACAGGTGGTTTGATTCTGGTTAACCTTACCTTGTGTCCCTTTCTTTGCATAGAGCCTGCCTGCAAGTTTCTCGGGGTAACCAGAGATAGGGCAATGGACCCAGAGAACTAGGGAACCTGACACAATAGAGAGGGAGCTGAGTTTGTGCTACAGAGACTGAAATGTTCAAAATCAGGGGGAAGTTTGTGACAGTCAGAACTACAGTCACCAGAACCATAGCAAATCCAACAATCATTTGGAGCCTGGATCACTCCTGTTTGCACTGTCTTGAGATACATTTTCATTACGTGTCCAGGCCAGAGCAGGGAAAAAAGGGAAACAAAAGATCATAAAGACATTCACGGTATACAAATTGGGGAAAGGATAATCCAAGAGGGAAGAAGAGGAGCACCTGTGTAGCTCGGTCAGTTGAGCGTCTGACTCTCGATTTTGGCTCGGGTCATGATCTCACACATGGGTTCAAGCCCCATGTCGAGCTCTGCACTGTCAGCTGCTTGGGATTCTCTCTCTTCCTCAGTCTCTCTTCCACCCTCCCCATCTCTCAAAATACATACATACATACATACATACATACAAACATGAAAGAAGGAATCAAAAGAAATGTTCTTGATCCAATGTCTTGGCAGGAACCAGTCTACCCTGCTGTTGGATAGTTCTCTTACTAGTCAATATGATTTGAGGTCTCCAGATTCTTTCACAGAACTAGATGCAGGTGGAGTCTTCTTTAGTTGTAAAATATGCACCCAAGGTTTGGCACCTTGTAGTTTGGCAGGGGGGTCAGTGGTCAAGTATCACTTGGTAAGGTCCTTTCCACAAATCTCACTGTTGCAAAGCCATTAGAGTAAAACGATAACTATTTATAAATGACAAAAGACTTATGCCCAAGGGATAAATATCCTGGGAATTTACTATAATGAAATTGACAAGGAAATTTGGTTATTTCTGTGACATACAACATTTTAAAAAAATGTTTATTTATTTTTCAGAGGGAGTGACAGAGAGACAGACTGCAAGTGGGGGAGGGGCAGAGAGAAGGGGAGACACAGAATCCGAAGCAGGCTCCAGGCTCTGAGCTGTCAGCACAGAGCCAGACGTGGGACTCGAACTCACGAACCGCGAGATCATGACCTGAGCCGAAGTCAGACCCTTAACTGACTGAGCCACTCAGGTGCCCCAACATTTTTTTTTTTTTTATAAATGTTTCTATTTATTTTTGAGAGAGAGAGAGAGAGAGAGAGAGCATGCATGAGTGGGGAGGGGCAGTGGAAGAGGGGGACAGAGGATCTGAAGCTGGCTCCTCGATGACAGCAAAGAACCTGATGGAATGCTTGAACTCACTAACAATAAGATTGTGACCTGAGCTGAAACCAAGAGTTGGATGCTTAACCAACTGAGCCACCCAGGCTCCCCTGTGACATACAACATTTTAAGGTCATAACTAAAATTATGACTGGTAATATTATGCCAGGACATTTCAGGTTTATGGGAATTGTATATAATTTCTGGGACATTTATATTAAGTGTTTTGAGGATCTTTTTGCATGACCCTTTGGGAAATCTCAAAGTTACTTTGAGGTAAAAAAAACTTTATATAGAATTTGATTTGGGGAAGTCGTCAAAACATCCTAAGGTCTGAACGTTTGAATAAACAGGATCATAGATCATTATGAAAAAAAAAAACAACTTAATTATCTATTTGATCAAAGTGACAATAGAAGATATTAAAGTCAAATACAAAAAATTACATCATTGTGAGCAAAACTTAACTCTCTCAATATTGAGAAGACTGGGTTTTCTTAAGTAATCAAAGACCTGATGAAGACAATGTGAAACACAGTAAATTATTTTGCTAAAACACAAAATCTTTGCTATCTCGGTGAGATACCCACAAGGTAAAGAAGCTTTTATAATGTCTTATCTAAAGCAGACCAAAAGTCTAAGAAATTTTGTCCTTTTAGTAGACACAAAGCCAAATTCTAATTTTGCATCAGTGTCCTTTTGATATTAAAACTCATTAAAACAATAGCAACAACAAAAAACAAACTTAAATCCATTCCAATTTTAGCCAGTTTGACTACACATAATATTCCCTTCCCCAGGTTGCTTTTCCATAAACCTTTACAACTTTATTATATCCATTCGGATTGGGTCCCTTTTTTTTTTTTTTTTTAAATTCTGGAACAACCAATAATTTTATTTTCCATTACACAGCTGTTTCCTTTCACCCTTATTATTTCTAAGCAGTTTTAATTATATGTATCAATTAGAATTCTTAACCCTTCGAATCCTTAATTCCAAGAGAAAACTAAGAAGTAAGCAATTGTGACTGTCTTTTACACTATCATTCTGTGGACTGACAAACTTATTTCATAATTTCTAGAAGCATATTCTTCTTCATAGTAAAGTTTTCAATGTGACACAAAATATGTTTTAATAGACCCAAATATCTTTACTTCCTCTGTAAATGGAAGCCGCAGTAGGTAAATCTATGTTCAGTAATTAATGTTTCAGTCAGTGTTTTATATTATTTGGAAATGATCTAGACATTCAATGAATATCCATTATTTAACTTATCGCAGCGTAACTTTAAGATTCTGGGTTGCCAACAATTTTGGAAGCTATTTAAGTAGATACACCATAAAACATAACCATTGCTGAAAAGTTCACCTAAAAACTGTTATCTCACTTGTACCTATCTAAATGCTTGTATTTAAATATTCAGATTGTGCATGAAAATTTCACAAAAAAGGTAGGCATATACTAAGTTATTCTTCTTGCTGACAAATTTTGTAACGGAGATAATACAAACTTATTAAACCCAAGTAAATTAAAAGTTGTAGTTTTACAATATATCTAATGCTGACAACTGTGAAGACATACCTATTTTAATTAAGCCAATAAACTGAAACTAGCATTTATTTACCAAAGATTATCCCAGATCACATGAACCTGAAAACCATCTGGGTCAATTTCATTACTCTGAGAGTCTGAAAATACTTAATTTGCTAAGTGCTTATTTTTCTTTTAGCCAACTAAAAAGACCTCCTTTATAATTTGATTTTGACCATACCATCCAGAGGTAGAAAAATATCACATATCTATAATGTACATACATAACAGATGTGTCTATACAGATAGACACAAACAGAGATTTGTAACTTTTGTTTTTAAAGTTTTAGCCATGTGTCAGGTATAATAATACAAAACTCAACAGTTTATAAATGATACTTAAATCCAAATTGTGTTTCTGGCATTTGGAATAAGTTAAAGTTATCTGCTCAGATGGCTAAAGCTTTTTGTTAATATTTGTTTTTTTTCTTAATTTTTTTTTTTAACGTTTATTTATTTTTGAGACAGAGAGAGACAGAGCATGAATGGGGGGATGGTCAGAGAGAGAGGGAGACACAGAATTCGAAACAGGCTCCAGGCTCTGAGCTGTCAGCACAGAGCCTGACGCAGGGCTCGAACTCATGGACCGCGAGATCATGACCTGAGCTGAAGTCGGAGGCTTAACGGACTGAGCCACCCAGGCGCCCCATCTTTTTGTTAATATTTGTAACAAGACATTTAAGATTTTTCATTTATTTATTTTCCAAAACATGCCCCCCTGCTTTTTTTTTTTTTTTTTTTTGCCCTCTGATAAGAATTACCTCCTTGAAGTTTGCACTTCAAAGACGATGGCCTAGATGAGAGTTCCTGGACAGAAGTGGTTAGAATATTCACATCTCAAAGTCTTAGTGAAAGAATGCAAGTTCTTCCAAGAGGGAATTCCATTTTCCAAGACCAGAGTTTTAGAATACTTACAAGACTTTTGAGACAAATAGGGGACGTTTGGGGATTGATAAAAGGGATAGGTGGACTTCGAACTGCTTCTGGAGCTGTATTTTTGTTCTCGTAAAGATTCAGTTTATAAGATGTGGACCATTGTTCTTAAGTCCTCAAGGAATTGGGTTGCAACTTAAATGGCACCATAGGCTGATCCATTCATCCAACTACATTACCCTCAGTTTGCTTCTTTATATCAGGCAGAAGATCTTCAACAAAAATGGAAGTCAAAAGATTCCTATATTCTAGATTTAGAGCTGTTTGTCTTTGGAATATTTTTCTTTCCCTTTGGGTATATACTTCCATGTTGCTTAGGAGTAAAGGCCCCAAAAATAGTTCCTATGAGGCTCTAAATATCCAATTTAGATATTGGATATTGGAATTTAGATATTGGCTTCCAATTTGGCCAACTTCTGGCCATAGAGATACTAAAGAAAATCCTTTCAAATATCTTGTTAGGTTCATCCAGAACAAACAGCAAATATTTTTGGCAGTATTGAAGAACTCCTAGGACTCAAGAAGCTTCTCCAAAGACAGTGCTAAGAATACTATTCTCCTGAGATCCAGAGCCACTCCCAAAGATAGCCCAAAGGAAAAAAGATAATTCTCTTGAAAATGCAACAGCTGGTAGGATCCTATCTCTAAATGGTATAACAACACACATTTCTCTCCAGCCATATTTTTCGTGCCCCTGATCTGATGGTCGTCAAGCCAAATTCCCAGGGTTCCGCGTGGAACTGTTTGCCAGCTCCAGCTGACCTGCTAGGTCTTGGACTGGAATCTGGACTAATTTAGGATTAAGGGCTAGTGATCTGTTAAGGTCTTTTGTTGGTCTAGGTTGACACGTTAACCCTGGACTCAAAAGCCAATTTGATCAGAAGCTCAATGTAAAGAGAGCAGAGCTCAGATGTGAGAACTTACCCACAGCCCTCAGAAACCGGAAGAAAACTCAAGGGGTCTGCAGGTAATGATGTCTGTGTTTCTCCTTGTCCCTGAAGCTGTCAGATGTCTTCTTCAAGTCCCATCACTGCCATGAGACTGTTAAAGAAACAGAATTCAAGTAGATTTGAGTAAATGTTAAAGATCTCCTTGGCTTTATTCCATGATTCAAGAATTGGGCAGCATCCAATCTAGCACATAGAAAGGAGCTCTGAGGGCCGTGCGTGGGTGGCTCAGTTGGTTAAGCATCTGACTCCTGATTTCAGCTCAGGTCATGATTGCTTGGTTCATGAGATTAAGCCCCACATCGGGCTCCCTGCTGATAGCATGGAGCTGCTTGAGATACTCTCTCTCTCTCCCCCCTCTTCCCCTGTCCCACTTGTGCTCTCTCCCTCTCAAAATAAATAAACATAAAAAAAAAAAAAAAGGAGCTCTGGGGAGCTGTACAAAATGAAAGACTTGCCGGCAGAAAGAAGTGGAACAAGGAAGTAATACTAGGCAAAAAAGCAGGTGAGTTACTGTAAGGTCACTTTCCTTTAGAAGATGGTAGGAGTGTCTCAGACAGATTATCCATCTATAGCTGACCAGGCAATTCCTGATTGATGGTTTAAGATTCCATTCCTTTGACACCCTGATCTCAGACTCTACCCTCCAGAATTGTGAGAAAATAAATTTGTTTTTTAAGTCAAGTCAGTCTCAGTTTGGTGATGTGGGGCTTAGTATAAACAACTCCCTTTTTGGCCTGTTCTTCTGGTTTTTCACATTCTTATCATAGCTTAATTTCACCTATTGTAACTCTTCATATAGGTGGAATCATAAAGTACGCACTGTTTTACAAAAGGCTTTTTCTTTTCACTTTTTTTTGGTGCATAGACATATTCTGATAATCTAGGCTTACTGTATCAGTTTTGGTAAACTGATTTTTTAAAAAAATTCTATTTCATAAAAATTGCTAAATTTATTAGCATAAAGTATTCATGATATAATCTTTTAAAGGTCTATAAAATCTATAGTTACAACCCTTCATTCAATCCTGGTATAGGAAATCTGTGCTTTTTTTTCTCTTTTCCTTGATGAATATTATGAAGGTTTATATCAATTTTATTAGCCCTTTTAAGGAATCAATTGCTGACCACATTGATTTTCAATATTATTTGTTTGTTATTTAATGGACCCCTGTTTTATTTTTAATTACAGGTATTTCCCTCTAACGATGCTTTAGCTGCACTAGATGCTTCAGCTGCATCAACTGTATTATTCTCATAGCTTTTGTCTTTATCATAGCTATTTTCCTGGATTTCCTGATCAAATATTTCATTCTCTGGCTTTAATTGTAGCATTGATATTTAAAACACATGATGTGGTGATGCTTTCAAGATACAGGCAAATAGCTCTTTTAAAATGATCTGAAACACTTCTTGCATTTTTCTGATAAAGATTTCTTTGCAAGAAAATGATCACATTTTTTCCCCACCGAATTAAAAAGAAAACTGTGCATTTGAAAATAACAAGTCACTAAGTTACATGCAAACTTTTTGAACCATGAATCTTTTTGAACTCGTGAATCTTGAGATTAAGACCTGAGCTGAAGTCAGATGCTTAACTGACTGAGCCACCCAGGTGCCCCAAATGTAAGGGACTTTTTGTTTTCAAACTTTATCTTCAATTATTTCATAGTTATTGTTCAACATCTTGTGATTCACTGCTCCTTTGTAGAATAAACAAGAACATGTTTAATGCAGGCAAAGTAATTTCTTATACTATTTGAGAACTCCTCACTAAAGGTATTAACTACTCTTTTCCACCTCTCTGCATTTTAGAGCTTATCTGTTTGAACATTTAAACGTAAATCTCTCAAGAGAAGCAACCAGTCACTATTTAGTGAGTACCAATAGAGTCAAGGCCAGTAATAAAGAATATGTCCTTGCATATCAATGAGGTGATCCAAGTTCTCAAATTACTCCCTTTTCTCTACCTTCTCCTTCTCTTCTTTTCTTCCTCTTCCTTCAACTAAATTCCTATTTCTTAAATGGAAAAGAGTGCACTTTCCCACAGAGAATATACATATGAAAAAAAGGCACGCAGAAGTTTTCATTTTTGCATAATTGAATTGGGACAAGGATAGAAAGCAATGTTAAGGTCAATGCTGTTGCTTTAGTAACACATAGTATCCCTATGCACATCCTGCCACAAGGACCAGGAAAAATGGATACTATGTGGCAGTTATGCAGTTACCACTCCAGATGCCGGAAGTTGAACAAAATGAATTTGGGAGACAAAGAAAGGGAGTTCTGTTCATTCAAACCAAAGTGGAGTAAAACCTGGAAGAGGTCATTGGAGGTATGTTAAAAGAAAGAAAGAAAGGAAGAAAGAAAGGAAGAAAGAAAGAAAGAAAGAAAGAAAGAAAGAAAGAAAGAAAGAAAATGTTAATATAGGAAAACAATGAGAACACATCTGAGGGAAGAAATTTGAGAGGAGGAAATACTAATAGTTAACAAACAAGAAAAGATGCATACCTACAAAGGATGTAAGGATAATGAATATTTAAATCGTATATCATTCCATACCCATCAGATTAGCAAAAAGTAAAATGCCTAAAAGTAAAGCATTGATGAGAACGTGGAATTTCATACACTATTGGTGGGAGTGTAAAACAATACAATTACTTTGTAAAGCAATTTTGCTGCATTTATTATGCTGGATACTTCCTGGTTATCCCTCCAGACCCAATGTCTTTCTTGGCTCAGCATTTTGCCCTAGGAGGTGGACCTTATATGAACAGTCTCCCAGGTTCTTTGGCTTCCTGATGGGTTCAGTGGAAGATTGGAAGACGAGAGGGAAGTGAGTTCATGGTATTTATTTTGTTGCTCTTCTCACATGTTTTTGTTGCATTCTATCCCTTATACCAAAGATCCTGTCTTAGAACTCTCCATGGAGTTACATTTTCTTGATCCTTCTCACTGCTTCCTCCCTTTGCTATTTAAGCCTTAAGAGTAGTATCTGCTCTTGCTAATCCCAGAGTATTGCACTATTTCCTATGTCCCTAAACTCTAAAAATGCATATTAAATAGCTTTTTTTTTTTTTTACATTCCCCATAAAGTGTCCACTTTGAATGTGTCATCTGATTTTTGCTAGGATCCCAAAGGATATCTCTGGTGAAGTTTAATAGGTATATACTTATGATACAGCAATAACAATTATTAGGTATATATATATCCTTGAGATACTCCTGTGCATTAGCTCAATGTTATACATGAATATTTATTGAAACATTGTTTGTATCAAAAAAGCAATTTAAGTGTCTAAAAACAGAAAAATAGATGAATACTTTTAAGTATAATAATACAATGTAGCATTACTCAGCAGTGAAAAGGGAAAAAAAGTATAGTAACAATGTACTAACATGGATAAAACTGAAAAGTATAATTTCGAGTAGGTAAAGTTAAGTTTGAGAAGTATATGGACAGAAAGAAGCCAGGTATATAAAAACTAATACCTATATAATGACATTTTTTGTTTAACAACTATATATATATTTCCTTAAATATACATACAAATAAAAACATAGGAATATAATAGGAATAAAAGTATACATCAGTATGATAAACTAAAATTAAGGGCAGTGGTTATCTCTAGGAAAGAATGGGATTGTTTAGAGATGCATAGAGGTCTTCAGTTCAGTTGAAATTTTAATGTTTTATTTTTTGAGACGGTAGAGGATGCTTGAGTTACTTGACCTGTTTTGTCCCTGCTTTTGCCCCCACAGACAATGTTATTACAGTTTTCTAAAATCCTGCTTAATTACCTAAGGAAAAGGCCACCTGGTGGTATTCTATATACCCTTTTGTAACATCTGTGCAGTTTTGGTTAGAGTGGAAATCCTTCATCTTTCAGCTATTTGTTCTGGACGTTAAATTTGGGAAGAACAAGTACAGATTTAAGTGAGAGCCCCGTTGCCAATTCTTCCTTGAATACAGCTGGGGACATTTTTACTGTTGCATGAGACATGATACCAAGAGACTGATAAGGGCACTCCATGAGGACAAATGTCTCCACTGCTCTCATCTTTCAGGAAATGCCCTGGCATTCATTACAGGATTATTATGGACATGGCAGAGGGATCTGAAAAAAACCCCAAAACTTTGCAATATGAAGAAGGAATATAAATTCTACATAAACTTCATCCAAATGGACTCTTTAATTTATCATGTGCTATCTCCCAAGACACAGATTGGTTGCATGAGATCCTTAAGAACTTTTTTTAACCTTTTTTTTTTCAAGAGAGCAAGAGGGCACTAGTGAGGGAGGGGAAGAGATAGAGATAGAGATAGAGATAGAGACAGAGAGAGGGAGAGAGAGAGAGAGAGAGAGAGAGAGAGAGAGAGAGAGAGAAAGAGAGAGAGAATCCCATAAGGGGCAGAGAAGAGAAAGAAGGAGAGAGAGGAAAGAGGGGCTCACCTGAAGCTGGGCTCCTGTTCACCAGAAGCTGAGCTCAAGCTCACCCAACACAGGGCGTGAGCTCACCCAGTGGATGTGGGACTTGATCTCCTGAACCATGAGATCATGACCTGAGCTGAAGTCAGATGTTTAACAACTGAGCCACCCAGGTGCTCCAATCATTTTTTTTTTTTTTTAATTGTTAAAAGAGACACCAGGAAGGGATGAAGTATCTGTATGGTATTAGCCTATTACATCACACAGTAAAATGTTTATTCTCTTTGGTAGCATTGGAATATATACGTATCTTGCCTGAGTTTGAGTCTGTACTCTGCAGGAAGGTAGAAGGCATATTCAGGGGCAGTGAGTGGTACAAATGAAGTAAAAGATGATTAAAAAAATATTTGTTATAGTTGATACCAGTTTATGAAGGATCTTAAGTAAGCTACCAAGAACTTTAAGTAAGTTGCTGACGTTCTCTGTGCCTCAATTCCCTCATTTGTGAAATGTAAAAAAATAACACCAACATCACAGAGTTGCCGTTAGGGTTATATAAGCATTTAGATGAAACTCTAGACACGCAACCAGCATGTAACTCAGAAACTGCACTCCTAGGCATTTATCCTAGAGAAATGGCAGCTTAGGTTCACTAAAACTCATACACAAATGCTCATAGAAACGTTATCCATAATAGCCCCAAAGTAAAACAATCTTGTTATTATTCTGGTATGGGCGAGGCCAACAGCTCAGGAGGTGGCTGCCACTGAAAAGAGAGTTTGTTACTCACACTTCCCAAGAAGAGGAGGCATACACTGCCTTGCCATAGTGCCTTTGCAGGTGCATCATTAGGTCATATTGGGAGGGAGGCCCCCTGCACCCAGGCGGATATTCAGGTGGTTAGACCGTCCACGGCCCCCAGGGCGGCTGAACAGGCACATACTGCGCACGCGTGTTCCCAGGGTTCCGAGCCCGGATCTCCAACAGTTCAAAGGTTGTGAGAGACAAAACTGGTGAGGCTGTTGTGGACCCAAGGATTTAACTAATTCCAAGCCATACCCTCACCAACGCAGCCTGTTCACCCCGAAGGTAGATCTGGGGAGAGCTTGAACATCTAGCCTCCTCCGCTAGGCAGGGCGGAGCTGCTGTAGGGAATCCTCCAGGAGAGACGCGTGGGAGGCACGGTTGATCCAGGCGGTGGCGCAGCCTCGGGCCTCGAGCCGGAAGTGCATTGCGCATGCGGTTCCGCTCAGTGTTCTGGAACCAGGGGGATTATGGACCAGCGGGGACCCGTATTTGGCCAGGACCAGGGTCGGAAGTGCCCGGGTCACGGTTGCCTGCTCTTGGGGGAAGTCAGGCGTCTGCTGCTTTGTACACCCGCACTGCGCAGAGGCTTCTAATCCGTGTGAAGCCGCCTCTTGCGGGAACTCGGAGGCTTTGCTTGTTGGGACCTGTTGTCTTGGCTTGAGAGACAGTGGGAGCCTGGATTCCTGTGGCAGGCCAGATCAGCAGCATGGCCAAATGGGGACTGCCTGTCGCCGCTTGTGCACAGCAGGATGGCATCGTATTTCTGCGGGTGGGAGCCCTCCGACAGGAAGATAATCCAGGTGGTTTGGCGGGGCCATGGATCCAAAGGCCTGGAGGGCCCACGCTGACCGAGGCCTGCTGAATGGGTGAGTACTTTGTATGTGTGTGCTGTGCTGTTCAGGGTAGCCAGCGAGGTGGGACAGTTCAAAGGTCATGAGAGGCAGGATCTCTGACTCAGTCTCCCCTGGGTTTGTCATGAGGCAAAGTGAATGGGAGGAAAATGAGCAAGGCTTTGTTGTGGTTCTTGCAGGAAGCAACAAGAAAGTCAGTGCAAACAGGTTTAGGATTGGTCGATTTGAATAATTTCAGCAGGTTCTGGGACCTAGGGGCTGTCCTGAGTTGCCTGGTACCTGGCCCTGGGGTGATTAGAGCAGGGGGAATATTGGTTTGGAGTGTAAGGGCCTTATACAGGAAGTGTCCACGTGGGAGTATGGGCAGATAGGTAGATGTTCACTATCTCTAGGAATTGATTAGCCTTAGAGGGTGGGGAGAAGTTTCCCCAGGATCCATAAGGCCCCAGATGTCAAAACATCATAATAAAAAGACATGTTCAATACAAACTCACATCGTTCAATGAACTGTGGTAAACCTGTACCATGGGATACTTCTCAGTAACAAAAAGGAAGAAACTATCAATGCATGAACAAATTGGATGAATTCCACTTAAACATAGGATGGGGTGTTAGTGATGTTGATGGAATGTGTTTGGCTATAAAAGGGCAACTCTTGTGATGGAAAGACACCTTGGCTATATCAATGTCGATATCCTAGTTGTGACATCATACTATAATTTTTCAGGATGTTACCATTGTGGGCAACTGGATAACGGGTAATAGGAACTTTCTTTATTTTATACAACTGCATGTGCATCTATAATAATCTCAAAAGTAAGTAAAGATAAAAAGCCTGGCACATAGAACTTACCAAATATTAGTTATTTTTCAGATTATTTGCTTTATGATATAGTAAATTTGTTACTGAATGCATTAGAGTCCATTGAGTCATTAATTCAAACATTAATTTAGCAATATTTACTGATGCTTGCACATGTAAGGTCTCATACGATAGCGGTATAAAGACAAGACTCCTGCTCTTATGTTACCTAATACAAAGAAGCAAAGAAGGATGTGATAATTATTATAATGGGAAACATAGTGGAGTACTTTAAAGCAAGGTTTAGAGCCAGGAAGACCTTTAGAATCTTCTAAACTCCTACCTGCATTTTCTCAAACAAGTTACTTGTTTATTTCTCTTGCTTTGTCTGCAAAATAAATGACAATGAAAATAATTTACCCTTTTAATATTTTTGAAGTTTAAATGAGATAATATAGTACTTTCACTTTGAATAAATATCATTTTGCACCTATGACCTGGCTCTGTAGGAGATAATGGGGATAGGGCAGCACTTAAGAAAATGACATCATTCTTCATGAAGTCTTGTGGGGTCTTTGAATACTCAGAGAGAATTACTAAGGAAATGAATGCTTTCACTGCAAGATTGGGGGCTTTTTCTTGGACTCAAAAACAGTGATACATCTCTATTTTGAGATAAATGTAAGGACCTAATGTTTGCTGCTCGATATGCTTTCTCTGTATATTACTAAAAATGTGTGCATAAGCTAAAGTATATACTTCTGTTACAATTTCATTAATGTTAGTGTATACTTGGTTTTTATAGGCAGCAGTCCATATGAAATCACTTAGCAAATGATCAAGAAATAATAGCATGCAAATAAGTGAAAGAGATATACAGTATATAGGGGTAGAAGTGATTTCTTTCAGAAAAAAAGCTTTTTGAAGGAAATAGAATTTGAATTGGACTTTAAAAGAATAGATAATATTCTAAGCATCATTCAGATCACATCTATTGAAGAAATTTAGCACACATCGTGTCCTCAAAATAAAAGGCTTTATGCACTTAAAAAATAATTTGTCTTTTTTTAAAGATAAAACAGTTTGAAATGAATGGGGAAAATTGCAGACATTCTTCTTTAGACATTAAACAATTAAATTGTTTAGAAAAACAATAATTTTGTCTAAACACATTGTATGAAGTATTGTACTATTCGGTGATGATGCGATGATCTTTAAGGTTGAGGCTGCAAGCACTGATGTTAACCACTCTATTTTTCTCAGTAGTATTTCCCAGAAAACAGCAGTTCAAACAGTCACTGTTTAGCATTATCCATTGTAAGATTGGAGGCTGATTGTATCTTTGCTCTGAAGCAACTTAACTGTTAACTCCCTAAAAGAAAGCTTCAGAATTTGTGTAAAGTATTATGCAAAATGATTGGAAGGCATTTTAATTGTTAAACCTAGAAGGTAGCTGTAAATTTCTTCTTGAGGATGAAGGCTCTTCTCATTAGCTTTACAGTTAGCATTACCCAGGTCTGAGTTCTTTCCCGTTCGAAACACAAAAATGCTTTGAAAGTATGTTTAAAGTTCTAACTCCCCAAACTCTTTAGTTTCCTTTTATATATCACATGTGTTTATAGAATATTTATTGAATGTCCTCTTGTGCCTGTCCAAGGCTATAATGCGGTTGATAGCAAGTTGAGAAGCAAGGCTGCTCTTAAAATTCTCAACACACTAGATACAAAAAAGAAATGTGTCACAGAGGGAACTTAGGCACCTAGGAGGGAAAGATTTGAGGATTTGACAATAGATGAGTTCCCCTGAAGCGACGACCACCCCCCAATTTAACACTCAATTACCAGTTCTGCATGGGGCTTGGCCTTCTGGAGTTTCTGATAAAGATGCTGAGAAATGATTATTTTCAGCTTTGCGGTAATACAAAAATCTATTAAATATCAGATGCAAACACAAAAGTCCTTTGAATCAACCTTTTTTTAATTTCTCACTTGGTGTGTGATTTGCTTGAGTCTTTTTTAAATTAAATTTCTACTGCAAAAAAAGATACTTCTTCTTGGAAAACATTTTTGGAAACAGTTTTTGTCTCTGGGGAAAGGTAATAAGTTTTTGTATTCGATCAGGTACTTAAAAATAGAAGGTGAATAACTGTTTTCTTGGCAGGTTATCTTTGAAAGCTACTTAGAAAACATATCTATCAATATTGTGCATGTAATAATAGTATTATATATACTTACCATACATTGTTACAATGATTTGTTTCTATTTTTTAAATTACTTTCATTGATGTCTATTTAGGTAATTTAAAAAAGATACATTATTTAGAAGAGGTTCTGTTGTAATTATTGGGAAGTATGTTATTTACAGTATACAAACTATACGGGATGTCCTGACATGTCCTGACATATTATGAAATATTTTTTAGGGATTGTTTTATTCAAACCTTTATTTATTTAGATGTCTTCAGTTCAAATAAAGAACTAGAAAGTGAACCCCACCCCCACCCCCCGCCCCCGAGGCTTAATTGAACATCTGGGGCTTGTGGAATGCTGAGAACAGAGTTAAGGTTAAGAACGTGAAAATTGTAAGTCTGCTACTCATATTTGCTGTTGATCTATTATTTAAAATAGTTCTGTAACAGCTGCATTCTGCCTACCTGAACGGGCAGGAAGGGTGCTGTATTTATACAGAAGCAAACCCCTGCATGTGACATAGTGTAAAAAGAGAATGTACGAAGCTTTCTTCACATGACACAAACATCTTTTCTCCTTATTTGAAGGAAGAGAAACTTCTCTATGTGAAGTCTGAATTGTCACAAAGTTCTGTTTTACCTTTAAGTTACAGAGTTTTAAAACGCCATCATCATAATTAATAATAACATGATAATGATAATGATAATAAAGATCTCATCCTGGCAAATGTAGACAAACATGTCTATATTATTTTTAACAATAAAAACAAACAACAAACAAAAAATAAGCCCCTCACTGTGAGGTAGGCATTTTGTATATGTTTTAGAAGCGAGGAAACGGAGACGAAGAAAACTGAAGTAATTTGCACAAAATCACAGCGTGCTGAGTAGTAAAGATCTGGATCCAAAGCCCTCGCCCAGCCCACAAAGCCTGTTGCCTGCCCTGTTGGGAGTCCTTGGCAAAATTGTGGAACCCTTTCCGCTCTCTCAGACCAGAACCTAAAAACACCTTGTGCGTCGCTGACACACTGTTGAAGTGGCTCCCACACGCACAGAAGGATGGACGAGCTGCCTCCCAGCCAGGTGGGGTCCGGTTGCCACCTGTTCAGTTCAGGCGATGGAGGGAAGGGTGGGAATGATGGGACTGGTAGAAACCTGGGCCCCTTCCTTATCTGCAGTCCTATTGTCTCAGATCATTTACATTCATGGCGCACTCCAGGACTCCCGTCTCAGCAAACTGCCAGGGCTCTGCTGTGGGAATCTCCTTGGTGTGCAGGCTCAGAAGGAGCCCCTGGAAAATGGCTGCTGCCCCAGGTAGGAAGTTGACCCAAGTGAGTTCCTTGACTCTTGAGACAGGGGCTTGGTTATAAGAGGAAAGAGCGTTCTGAGACTTGAAACAGAGGAAGGAGAAAGTGAGTGAAATTGGATTTAAATGGAAATCTGATGTTCATTTGAATTTGTTCCAGTTATGCTTGGAATGCCTGATGCATTTGAATTTTCAAGTTTAGAACAGTATTATGTGAAAATGCCTCGATAATTCCAGAAAAGAATATGTCTAAGGGGAATGAGGAAGGAAAGGTGTCTTTTATTACTTTCAGCTTTTCCTTAAATCCATTTAATTATAACAGCAGCTTACATCTTTAATAGCTTTCCAGGGCACTTTGTGATATGTAACTTCATTTTATTCTCACGATAAACCTTCACTGTAGGCAACACAATTAGTATTTTCTCCATTTTGTTGATAATAAAAGTAAGAGGCAGAAAGATTATATAAATCTATTATTACTTTTACTACTGATGGGGTAAGTCAAACAATAAAGTTGATTATTTTTAAAAAGTGTATCTATATCTATATATGTCTACAACTATGCCCACTTTATTTTAACTTAAAGATACAAATGTGCATTTTGACCGGGGGTAAGGTCATGTTTTTGGTGATTGAAGTCCTCTATAATTTATTTCTCTTTCATAAATTATCCCCATATTGAATCATCTATAATTTCCAGAGGTTTCTGTTTTTATTTTTGTTTTTGTTTTTTTTTGTAGGGTCAGGGGGTTGTTAAGCATTTAAAAACATTTTTGAAAGCTATGGGTGCAGCTCTTCTATATTTTTATAGTTAATTTAAAAATATTTTGTTGTCAAACCTGGCATCTTTTTTTTTGGAGCAGTTTGCCTTTACTGAGTCTTACTAAATACTTCAATCACATTTTCATCATGAACCACTCTATTTTCAGATCCATAGTCCATAGCCATATGAAGCTTTAATCAAGTCGTATAATTATAACAAGGGAAACGGACATAAACAGTTTTGGCACAAAAGAGACAACTGATTCTTAAACATACAATGCGACGAGTGGGGGCAGAAGTGTGGAGGTGCACTTGTGAGTGGTCCACTCTCTGTGAGCATTCACTGTGCCAAAGAAAGAAGATGTTTTCAGAGATGGAAAGACAAGCCTCCATTATTTTGATTATGCATAGTTGAGGGAAGAACAATGGGGAAAAAGGGAACTTGAATGCAGGCAAAGATTTAGCTAACGTCTGTTCGTCATAATATCTACTTACTAAACCAGTATTTAGTAAGTAACAAGTGTGTGTCAGATACACAGTTCTAGGAGCTGTAGACTCTCTTATAAAAAAGAGGGGAGAAAGACATTAAATTAAATGTGTGAGTTGGTGAAGAGTGTATGGAAAAGATAGAGTGGGATTTGCGACAGAGATTGATTTTTCAGGCCTTCCTGAGAATTGGTGTTTCAGTAAAGATGTAGAAGAGGGGAGAGGGCGAATGCACCTCTTTGGCATTAATACAAACAAGATGTGATGGAGTTCAAAGGAGACAGTTTTTATGTAGGTAAGTCTGGGGATGGGTAGACCAGCTGGGGGAACAACAGGTGCAAAGGTTCTAAGTTGGAAGAACTGGGATATTTGAGGGATGTCAGAGAACGGTGGGAGAGGGGAAAGATAATAAATTGGACCAGAAAAATAATGAGGAGGAAGCGTAAGGGTGCTGTTGCAAAGCGTCGTCTGGCCTCTTATTAGGACTTTGGTTTTTACTTTGAGTCAAACAGAAAGACTTTGGAGGATTTGAGAAGATAGGGGACATGATCTGACAGGTGACAGATCATTCTGTGTGCTCAGCTGAGAATATTCCGAAGAAGAAGAACGAGAAAGAAAACAGGCAGACCAGTTGCTAGATTACTGCAATGTCCATGTGAGAGACACCATGGTGGGGTTGCAATTTTAAGCAATGGAATTAGCAGTGGAGGTAATTTTTTTTTTTTTTTTTTTTTTTTTACATTATTGTTAAAAATAAAACGACAGGCTCAAAATGGAGTTGCTTATGCTAAACCTCAAGCCTCCAAATCAGGACCTAACTTCATTGCAGTTTTGGCTCTCTTGGAAATGGAAATTAAACCAATCAGAAACTTACCTGATCAGCCCAGGTTAGATAATATGCTTGATAGACTCCTGTCATCCCCTAAAGGAAAGTGACCTTTCATTAACCAACTTTTTTTTTTTTTTTTGATCTAATGTAACTTCCTTGTTCTCTCTCCCTTCTGCCTATAAAAGTTTTTCATTTTGCACAGCTCCTCGGAGCAACTTTCTGTCTGCCAAATTGGATGCTATCAGATTCATAAATTGCTGAATAAAGTCTGTAGGATATTTAGAATTTACTCAGTTGAGGTTTGTTTTTTAACCTCAAAATGTTTCATGTTTGCAGGGAAGATGAAGACAGAAAAATGAAAAACAGTAACGATATTTAAGGGTAGAGGATTATCTGAATGATGCATGCGTATAGTTAATATTATATAAAATGCATATAATATGTAGAAAAAACTCATAATGGCATATTCAGTCAGGATATATGGTAGTGTTAAATAAATGTAGTAGGTCATAAAATAGACAAATTTTATTTTCACAAATACAAGATACAAATCTACGTTACATGTACATACAATACAAAAAATGATAGGAAGCATATAACATACACATGGATTATGGCTGTTTTAAAATGTTTTTAGTGTTGCTTTTCTTCATTTGCTTTTTTTCTACAATGAATATGCTTACAGATATTAGCTCATTTATTCCTTTGTTCAATCAGTTTTTTTTTTTTTTTGAGTGGGGATTAAATTTAAAATTCTGCTGTTGGCTTTGAAAAAGATTTAAGAATGGGTGACACATAGTTCTTGTCATCATCTTTACAATTTTGTAGGTGGAGAGAAAGAAAAAAATGCCAGTACACATTACCGATATATCAAAAAATTATACCAATGCAATTAGAGAAGCACACACAAAATGCTGTGAGGGGTTATAAGGTGACAAATATTTACTTATTTATTATTTTTTTAATGTTTATTTATTCTTGAGAGAGAGAAACAGAGCGTGAGTGGGGGAGGGGCAGAGAGAAAGGGAGACACAGAGTCCAAAGCAGGCTCTGGGCTCTGAACTGTCAGCAGAGAGCCTGATGTGGGGCTCACACTCACAAACTGCGAGATCATGCCCTGAGCCAAAGTCAGACACTTAACTGACTGAGCCACCCAGGAGCCCCATGAGGTGACAGTATTTAGCTGTTGGTGGCATTTGAGTTGGGCTATGAAATATGGGAGGTGTTTTGACAATTTGTGGAATAGCATTCTTAGCTGAGAGAATAGAATTAGAATTATAGAACTAAGGATGTATATAACATGTTTGAGAAAATAAATTCTATATGGCTCAAGTGTAAAAGAAGTAGATTATTATAGTGTAAGGAAGTATATATGTAAAAGTGTATATGTATAATATAGTATAAAGACGTATGGAGATATGGTAGAATAGAATCAGATGTGAAATATGGAAAACTTAATGTGATAGGAAATTATTGGTCATTGAAGAGGTGTATATATGTGCTATGCTTATAGATGACACACATTTGCATAAAATATGCTTAGCCTGAATAAATTTATGTATATGTATTAACTAAAATCATTATTCAGGTTACTCGGGCTATTAATTTTAGACTTACGCCACAAAATTGATATTTATTGAGAAGAAAAATACCATTATGACTTCCCTCTCTTCCAGAAATATTTACTGATTTATTTTGAGCTCTGTTAATACAAATGTACTGTAAAAATGTATTTGTGGATTAAAATTTTTACTCTAAGCCCTCATGCACTGAATTTCTCCTAAGTAGCAGCTGGGCAAATCTGGTTTATTACTTGTGAAGTTTATTTGGAAGAATGAAAAGAATTGTTGCCCTCCAGAAGAACTTGGTAGTGACGTCTATGGAGAGGTGCTGGACATCTCCTTTAAATTCCTTGTGACTTAGGGCTATGGAATGGAGCCAAAGCCAGCATCCTGGCTGCCCTTTGTCACATTGCTGCTGTTTGTAAGTTTGCATTAGTCAACAGCACTTGGAGGGGCTGATTACTTACTTGTGAACATTTGCTCTTGGCTGTAAACTGGTAAATAAACAGAGGCTCTGCATGAGAGAGCAATGGCATTTTGGTAATTCTAGGGGAAAAAAAGTCAATTTGAGCACTTGATTATAAAGAGAGGAAACCAAGATGTTACATTTTGCAGTCGTTTGTCTCTCCCCCCCCCCCCCATTTGTAACCGACAGATTGGATTTAACACATGGAAACTGGAAGACTACTTGTCTTTAAAAAACGGTCTAATTACACTTGAAACTTAAGGGAAATAGAAGAATCCAGGATATTTTTGTTTTGAATTTGAAATTGGGGACAGCGCATGCACAGTTGTTTGTTTTCACACTTTATGGGAATGAATCACACCATGTCGACCGTGAGATTTAATTATGTATTTAGCAGAGAAGCTGGAGCTGTGCCAGCGCAATAGCTAAGCTGCTGGGATAGCCTGTGCACAGCCCCTTCCAGTTTCCAGGCACTGCAAACCTTTCTTAATGGCACAGTTAGCATAGGTGATGGGATGGTGTTGATGAGATGCATCAAGTCTCCGTGGAGTGCTTTGGCTAGGAAACAAAATGCCGATGTCAAAAGGACATTTTTATAATGCGGAACAAAGCTGCTGAGCCTCTGGACATAGGGTCTAACTGTAATTGAAGCAATTTGAGCAAAACATGTTATCTCTGCCCGTTCCTGTTGTTCTCTTCATCCATAGGTTGGTGCACAAAGCTCCCTCCATCCGAAACCCTCACGTACACACAGAACTTAGCAGATATTTAGATCCCGGGGACCAAGGAGTGAACAAAAACTTGAATTATTTTATTGGAAAATTTACCATTATTTTAATGGGTTTTCTCTAATAGTCATGTTAGAACTGGACTGGCTGAGAAAATTCTTAGATTAATAGATGTTCAAAGATTTATTATTATTATTTTTTGATAACAGGTGACTAGGTTAATTTACTTATGAGGGACTCATGAAGGATACTCACATAAACTAAAAAGAAAGATGTAAGACTGATCTGATCTTGCCATAAAAGAGATTTTTTCTTAAATGTGTCTGATACAGTGTTTTTCATTCTCAGGTTCTTGAAAGTAGTAGGGCAAGACTAGAGTTGTTGTTGTTGTTTTTTTCTTAATATGTCAAAAGCCTAACAGAAGTCATATATTTACTACCATGAGAGAGCTGTAAGGTTAATGGAATATATTTTTTTCTTGTTTGCTATAATTATATCATCCTGGCTGATTGACTGTAGATGATGATGTAGAATTTCATTGTCCGTGGTGGAAAATAATAAAAAAACCTTCATGGTAAAATATCTGGGATACAAAGATATAACCTCTAACATTTATATTCTTTTTTTTTTTTTTAATTTTTTTTTTTTTTAAGTTTTTTTAATTTTTAGAGATACAGAGACAGAGTGCGAGCGGGGGAAGGGCAGAGAGAGAGGGAGACCCAGAATCCGAAGCAGGCTCCAGGCTCTGAGCTGTCAGCACAGAGCCCGACACGGGGCTCGAACTCACGAACCGTGAGATCATGACCTGAGCTGAAGTCGGACGCCTAACCGACTGAGCCACCGAGGCACACCTAACATTTATTTTCTTACGATTATCGTTGTCTACATTTTTTTCTTGTCTCTAAGTGGGGATGCAAATTCTATGCGAAAGCAACATATTGACTTGGGGCATAGAGTGGGAAGTGGAGAATGCCAATTCCTTCTGAATGTAGTAAATTCTATTTGGAGACAATATTGGATCTTTTGATCCTTGATTCCTTTGTGTAAAGGTATTGAATTCATTCTCCTATAATCTTGGTTATTGTTTGGGAGGCGGTTGTTGGAATTTGGTCACAGTGAGTCTTCGGGAGGCAGTGACACAGATAATGTTTTAATAAGATGACCAATGGAACATGTGTTAGATAACTTCCATTGAATAGAGTGGAATTGCTTTTGATTGGGAATGATGCAGTCTTTGTGCTGGTGATGTGAAATGGGCACCTCAAAGACCAAGATTGGCCAAGTAGGGCTGTTATGTGATTGGTTAAATTGTGTAAATGGGCCCCCTGCTGATACTGGACTATAAAAAAGTCACTCAAAGATGAGTCTTTGAAAATATGTAAAATTAGCTTAAAAAAATGGGCCAAAAGAGTCATTCGTGACCATGGATAGAATGTTGCCTCTGTGGTTGACAGGCAGGGCAGCAGCACTCAGCTGTGAACCCCTTTAAAGAACCCCCTGTCTTAGCTGACACATCCAAGGTCATGGCCCTTTCTAGGGCTGGACATTGGTGAGGTGTGACAAGAGCGCACTTACAAAGGCCTGACCTCTCATCCCAACTTGGGACAGCACCAAAATCAATTCTGTCTTGAGAACGTTTCGAGAATTTGTCCAAGGCTTTCTTTGAGACCACGTCACAGCTCAGTTTCTCTCTCTGCTCAGCCCTGTGTCTTTTCTTTCTCTTCCACAGATGTTGATCACACAGTAGCTCCCAACAGCCTCCTGCAGACTCATCCCTTCTGAGTCAGTTTCCCAGGAAACCTAACTGGCAGCAGCCTCCGTGTGTACAAATGAAAGGGCTACTCCTGGCTGCTTTTATGTCTCACGTCTGCAGTCTGGGGCCTGTAGTGTAGCCTGACCTGGGAGGTGTGGTAGCCAGCCTACCCTCTTATACTTCGTCTGGGTTGTCCTTTAGCCATATGCACTAAGTCAACCTCTGTGGTTGTAACAAACCCGAAGACATTCCTGTATTCTGTTCTAACTGCCTTGAGAAAGATCCCCACCCCTGCTCCACCTCTGTGTATTTAGATTCAAAGCATCTGAGATAATTTCCACTGAACTTGAACCATGACCAAAATCCATCAGCATCATCCTGGTCTTTTGGGCTACATGGCCTATTTGGGTATCTGAATTCACATATAAACATTGTTATACACCTACTCTGTTTTCCAGAAGATACTTCTCTGGATCCCAGATGTTGAAAGCATCATCATGTTAGGAGCCAGGAAATGTTTTGTCATTTCTGTTATGTGTGAAGAATAGTATTTAAAATATTTCCCCTGAATTTGTTATTTTGCATCTTGTTTTGCAATTTCTATCATTTGTAAGCTTAAGTTGGTTTTTCTATGTATGTTTTCAGTGTGCCTGATTAAACCTGTTATTGTGGTTTTATTTTGACACCCTCAGTGTCAATTTTCAGGAAACACCTGTCTAAAGAACAACTCAGAGCTCATCTTATAGGAGTGAGCCAGCCATCTCTGCCAGGCATAGTAGAATTCTAGCATCTGTGTGTTCAGGCCAAATGGTGCCTGTATCAGTTTGAATTAATTTATTTATTGTTCATATTGGAGGAAATTCACAATATAAAGATACGTTTACCAAGAGACAATTTTTTTGCCATACCAAAACCAATTTCAAAGTATTCCTGGTATGTTTATTGATTATCGAGTCAGAACTTCCTCTCAGTGTAGCAAATCTCCCATTATGGTTTTTGGGTCACTGACACAGAACTTGGTTAACCCGGACTCTAGCTAATAAGTGATGTGTTGCATGATGCAAAAAAGATAATACACCTCTTTAAATATCTTTTCCTAGTTCACTGTGATTAGTAAATATTAGAGAAAATGAGCTTTTATCTTTGGAAGAGATCCATCTTCCTAAGTCTTTTTTCTCTTTTCCTTGGCATAAAACATGCTCGCCTTTAAATTAAAAAAATGATAATAATTAATAGAAATGACTTTCAATCTGTACATTCAACTGTCCACACAATGTTCCATGTCTTTATTTTTCAGTGAGTGAACTAAAAGCCAAATTCTGAGGACCTTTCCTGCTGTGGTGATGGGCAGCTTGATTTCTTTTCTTCTTTCATTAGAGTTGTTCTTTCTTCCCTGAGTTGGGACACGAATCTTGGACCTTTTGCAAAGAGAAAGTATTAGAAAGGAGGCCTCTTGTCTTTCATCATATGATATCTGGGTCCTGGGCTGAATGTTCGTGTCCCCTCCAAATTCATACGTTGATGTCCCACCCCCCCCACCCCCACTGTGGTGGTATGGGGAGGTACTTTGAGAGGTCATTTAGATTAGAGGTTTAGATTAAGTCATGGGGCTGCGGCCCCCGTGATGAGAATTGTGTTCTTATAAGAAGAGGAAGAGAGACCAGAGCTGTCCCTCTTTCTCTGCCATGTGAGGACACGTCGGCATCTGCAAGCCAGGAAGAGAATCTCCCACCAGGAACTGATTCTGCTGGCACTTGAATCCTGGCCTTCACAGACTCTAGAAGTGTGAGAAATAATTATCTGTTGCTTAAGCTCTCAGTCTGTATTTTGTTATAGCAGCCTGAACTGACTAGTACAATCTGTCCACATTGAAGGCTGCTGAGATGGTCCTTACTTCTTTCCACATGGCCTTTCCAAGGGTGGCATGTTTCTCCTCGTTCTGTGCCGTGCTTATGACCTGGCATCTGCGGTCTCCTTTATTTGTATCATGCAGCACCTCTCTAGAATTTTGTTACCTCGTTCTGAGCAGTGCACAGGTTCTCTTTCTCTTGAGACCTGAATGTTCAGTGTACTTCTGCTGGGTTCCCTGCCTCTTTTCCCAGCACTTCAAAGTCCTTAATAGTATCCGTATTTGTGAAGGAAAATTCAGACAGACTTATAGGTAGACAATTTCTGTCTTCACCATTGCTTGAGGTTCAGAAATCCTGTAATGTCCTCAAGAGCAGATTACTTCCTTTAATTAATAATAACAGTAGTAGTAGTAGCAATACTGTGTGGGGGGGAACCACATATATTTGAATATCTCAAGATATCTTCACCCACAAATCTTAGCAGCCATTTATTGACAGGTGTTTTCATTGTAGTCAGGTACATGAAGGAGGATGCAGGTGACTTGTGCAGAATTTAGGACCAGCCAGCAGAGAGAACTTTTGAGTTCTCAGTGCAAGTATAGCCGGCCTGGGTCCCAGTGGTCAAAGATGGTTGGTCTTGGCCATAATACAATACAGGGATGCTCAGTCATGGGGAACCAGAGGTCTTTCTCCTGACACCTGTGTGTAAATCCTTATTAGCTGTGAGATCTGGGCATGTCGTTCAGTCCCTGTCCTTCAGTTTTCTAATCTGTAAAATGGGGCAATTTTTACTGAAGTGACTGTCATGACACTGATTGTTGAAGAAAATACCAGGACTGTTAAAATGTAGGTCACCCTCTCCTCCCCTCCCCCATGGCAGGAAGGAGAGAATAATGGAGGGGGGGGGGAGGAGAGAAATACTGAATTGACAGTGTTTTTATCTGGATGGAATGGAATTAAAAGCGGAAGGAACTAAATTTACTTTGAATTGGTAAGATTAAGTTTCCTGACATCAGAGGAAATGGGTGTCTATAAATCTATTTTTCACAAGTGGGTCAAAGTGTCTATAAATTCATATCTTGCTATGATAATTAGATAATTACCTTTTAAAAATAACATGTGGTTTATAATGCATCAGACACAAATGCAGGATTTATTGGCAAGAACTAATTGATTCTAATTAGTTTGATACCTAATTTGGTTTTATGTTTCTCTCTACATTTTACCTTCAGATAGAAGACTCTTTACCTTAACAGCTCATACAGCATAGTCTGTTAAACATTTCTGGAAGTAGAAATGTATCATTCCCTTGAAAGTTATTCATTCCAATCATAAAGTGCCACAGGCTTTCTCCTCCCCCCATGTCACCCTGCCTCCATTCAGAATTCTATAGGGGAAGAAATGGTAGGGAGATGAAAGTCCTTTAAGACTTCTCCTTTTAAGAAATGAGACTCTCTTTTCCCTAATTTAATTAAAATAAACATGACTTGAGAAAGAACAAGAAATACCTGAAGGTTTAATTCTAGTTTCTCTCCATCTGTCAGACCCATATTTTCTGAAATGACCTAGCAGCTGTGATGCAAAGACACCTTATACTAATGTGCTCTTTTATGCACATATAAGACTCAAGTTTTAGTAAATATTTCAGTATTTTATTTACATCAGGTAGAGTCACCTTTTAAAAATGCCGTTGAAAGTTCTATGTTTTCCTTTGAAGGTGGCATATTAGCAATTGAAGTGAGTCTTCTAGCCGTATCATTGACCGATCAGAAGATTTGGGAGCGTCTTCTGGCTCAGAACAAAGTATCAAATTGTAGGAGGGGACAGTTTTCAGTAACTCTGAGTGGGTCTGCTCCTCTGAGTAGAGGAAAACACATACTTTGTGTGTTCTCAACAAAAGGACTACGAGATTATAAGGCAAAGCCAAAGTAACATGATGATAACACCTGGAAATAAAGTGGGGCCTCATTCATTCATTCAGTCCTTCAACTATTTACTGAGCACCTATTCTATGCCCTATTGGAGGACCGGGGGACACTTGTGTAGAAGCGGATCCTGTTCTCAAGTACATCAATGCTTAGAGAATCCCTTAGTAGGGATGATGTCACATGTGTCACCTGAGAAGGCGCAGTCAGAGGGTTACTTCTTAAAGAGGGTGACAGGGGAGGCTGTGTGGTTCTTCAGGCTTCCATGGAAGAGTTTTAAATCTGACCCTTGAAGGATAGATGAAACTTTAAAATGTATTTATATAATACATTATTTTAGGGGAGAGGAACAGCATGGGTGCATTCAACAGAGGCAGGAAGGTAGAGGGCATATTCAGGGGGAGTGAGTGGTACAATGAAGTAAGAGATGATTAAAAAATAGTATTATAGCTGGTAACAGTTTCTGAAGAGTGATTTGTTTTAATGTTTGTATTTTGAGAGCACGCGAGAGAGTGTATGACTAGGGAAGAGGGGCAGATGGGAGGGGTAGAGAGAAAGAGAGAGAGAGAAAGAGAGAGAGAGGGAGAGAGAATCCCAAGCAGGCTTCACATGCAGTGTGGAGCTCGATGTAGGGCTCAATCTCATGATCACAGGTTCATGACCTGAGCCGATAATCAGGAGTCGGGTGCTTAACCAACTGAGCCACCCAGGCGCCCCTTAAGAGTGATCCTTAAAACTTCCCTGGGCGTATACAAATAACCAAGAGGAACATGACATATTGAATTGACAGCATATTTATCTAGAGGGAATGGAATTAAAAGCAGAAGGAGCTAAATTTACTTTGAATTGGTAACATTAAGTTTCCTGACATCAGAGGAAATGGGTGTCTATAAATCTATTTCCCACAAGTGGGTCAAAGTATCTATAAACTCATATCTTGCTGTGATAATTAGATAATTGCGTTTTAAAAATAACATGTAGTTTATATGGTAGTGTAGCCAGAGATGGCCAGCTACAGGATTGACATTTCTTTGAAGCCTGACCTTTTTTCCTAATAATTCATATAAAGTTTGCATTTTATTCTATAATACAAGTACCTTTGTTTTTGATATAAATAGTATCTTAAATTGTTTTCAGGAAGATGCCACTATCCTGTGGCTACACATACACCTTGGTATAGTGAGTATGTCATAGCCCTGGGTATATGTGCTCTGGGTTTGAGAAGCATTGGTATGTACTTGCTCAGATATGAACAGCAGAAACTAAGAACAGAGAGAAAGATTAACACTACATTGTGGTTGGCCTTGAGCAAGCAGTTCTAAGACAAACTACTTGGAGGGAATTCTTTATGTAATGGTGACGTGATAGAAGGTTTTAAAGCACAGCAGTCACAAGGCTTGAGTTTACTTTGGACAAGCAGGATTGGCTTGGTAGCAATATGTGTATTAGATTAGGGGAAGGAAAAAGGAATGAAGAAGATCAGTCGGTAACTGCCAGTGAAATCCAGGGTAGTGGCAGAGATAAGGTAACACAAAAGAAGAAATTCAACATAGACCTAGAACAGATGGAGCTTGAAAATTAATTGGATGTTGGTGGACAATGGTGGGAGAAGAACATACTTTTCATGACTGTGGTAATTGTGAGTTGGACAGTCCAAAGGTTCATTAAAAGATATGGGCAGGGTGGGGGTGCCTGGGTGGCTCTGTTGGTTAAGTGTCTGACTCTTGATTCTGGCTCAGGTCATGATCTCACTTGATTGAGCCCCCCATCAGGCTCTGGGCTGACAGCTCAGAGCCTGCTTGGGATTCTCTCTCTCCTTCTCTGTCTGCCCCTCCCCTGCTTGTACTGTCTCTCAAAAATAAGTAAACTTAAAAAAAAGACAAAAAAAAAAAAGACAGAGGAAATATGAGAGCCAGAGGAGCAAAACTGAAAGTAAAGGGTGATAAGTTCCGTTTGAAACCACAGAATATGAAGCAGTCTGTTCTACAGATGTATAGACAGTTTTTTAAAAATCTCCATTTATCTCATTAAGGATTCATGCATTTCCAATAAAATCTTAGCCATATTTAATAATCTCGACATTTCAAACTTATTTATATGTTTGTGTAGTTTTTAATCAGTTTTTACTACTAAAAAATGGCAGTTCAAAAGAAGTTAATATTAGAGATTTAGGGTCATGGGGAATAAAATAAACTTTAAATTCCAATTAATACATACAACATACTTTTGGCATGGATGAGTATGGTGCCTTTTCAAAGGGAAAAGGTAAAATTCCAAATGGTGAAGAGTAGCATGTTTGTGTAAGTTTAAAATAGATCGCAATGTTTATAGTTTCCATTGGATGCATTGAAAATTGATGAGGGCTTTATTTTGAAATATCAATATTTACAATATACTGAAATTGTATGCTTTTCAGTTATTTCAGCTTATAATGAAAAAATTTGAACATCAACTTAGAAAATGTAGGAGTGGTACATAGATATTCAAACTTATTTTAGGGAATATATGAGCAAAAAAAAATTTGAAGAGCACTCCTCTGGCATATTATTTGTCTCACAGTTTTTCTGGAATCATCTCTTTGGATGCTGTTCCTCTGAATTTGTGTTTCTTTTTGCTGCTCTTCCCTCTATTTAGACACCACTGTCTTACCTTGTGGCTGGTGTCAGCACGGAGCTTGTGGCCAGCAGTCCCCGTGACTGAAGTATTGCTAACCCTTAAGAGGACTCCAGGGAGGGGCACCTGGGTGGCTCAGTCAGTTGGGCATCTGACTTCAGGTTAGGTCATGATCTCGTGGTTCACGAGTTTGAGCCCCGCATCAGGCTCTGTGCTGATGGCTCAGAGGCTGGAGCCTGCTTCGATTCTGTGTCTCCTTCTCTCTGCCCCTCTGCTTCTCACACTCTGTCTTTTTCTCTCAAAAATAAATAAACATTAAAAAAAAAAAGAGAGAGAGAGAGAGAGAGAGAGAGGCCTGGGGTTGAGGGTGGAGGTAGTTCAGATGAAATACCTAACATCTACCAGGCTCCCTTCTGGGTCACGATCCCATTTCCTCCTAGCTGTGTGGCCTTGGGCAAGTCATCCAACTTCTCTGTGCCTCATCTATTCATCTGTAAATAACTGATGGTTTGTGTAGGTTCTGGGTAGGGGTTACTTTGCACTGTGTGGTACACAGAAAGAATTCAAGAAACAGTAGTTACTCTCAAGGCAACCAGTCCCTTCAGAAGTAGGTGAGTTTATAGAGCTTATCACTTATTCTGCTGTCCCTTGGCTCTTTTAAGCAAAACAGATCTTTCCCCAAACAGTACTGAGTGCCTGAAGTCACACAAGGAATCTCTATATCCTCAGGCCTAATCCTATTAAATGGCAAAAAATTGCACCGCTGTCCATCCTCTACCAAATCTCACCTGCCGTTAACCCCAACTTGCTACTAACAATAGCTATCATATCAGTCCTAGTCTGAGGGTGAGGAGGACTTAACCAAACACAGCTACGAAAAATCATAGCATACTCCTCAATCGCCCACGTGGGCTGAATAACAGCTATTATACTATACAACCCCACAATAATAGTGATATATTATTGGGCAAAGGGAAAGAGAGAATCTTAAGCAGACTCCATGTTCAGCATGGAGCCCAACATGGTTCTTGATCCCACAAACCGTGAGATCATGACCTGAGCTGAAATCAAGAGCTGGATGCTCAACCAACTGAACCACCCAGGCGCCCCCCACTACTTCCATCTACCAACTATTAAGCACCTTTTTGATTACTAGAGTATTTCTCTACTTGTGAGTCAGAGCACCCTTATGTAGAAGCCGGAAAATTTCTTGCAGGTAGGATACAAGTACGTCACTATGGCTTTACAAATCAGATGCATTTACTGATTAGTTGGGTTGGAAGGTTAAGTAGTGTGAGTCTCCTTTCAAGAGGAAGCTTTGTCAGATGCCTGAAGCATTTGTGACCAATGTCAAGTATCTGGTGTAGAAGTGGTACTGGTGTGGGACCAAGGTGATGGCAGTGGAGTCATGTCCTTGGTGGCTGTATAAATTTTAGCATATAGTTCATGATGGCAGTTCTATCAGATGATCATAAGACTGGTTTCTGGGAAATTTATACGTCTTTCCTGGAAGTTTAGCTCCTAATCTGAAACTCTACCCTTCTCATCTGTCCTGTGAGTCTCTACTGTCCTTTGAACACACTTCTTTGTCTGTTTTCCCAGTCTACACTTCTCAGACTGAAGCAAACATACAATAGATATAGGACAGGCTTCTAAAGGAACAGACACCTCTGTTCTAACATCAGTAACAGCTTATTCTAATTGGAGTCTTCCTCAGACTGTTTTAGAATCTCCTTTTATAGCCTTGTATGCTTCATACATAGTTCCATCTTGTTGGTATCTTCAAAGCTCTAAGCTGTGTGCTCTATAAGGAGTTAATATTCTTCTGGTCTTTTAAATTAGGAGTTCCCAACTGTTTATCTGTTGCCAGCACACTGGACCAATATGAAATCATACCATCATCACAGTGATGTTGATGGAGTAGGGCTGGCGTAGGAGTGGCGGGGGGCACTGCGAACTGGGGAAATTGGCGTAAATAGGAACATCCAGTGGATGAATGTTATTTGAAAAGGCCCAGAGAAAAATCTGATTCACTCTTGTTTACTCCTCACACTGTCCCTTTGACTCCAACAACACCAATCTACAGTTGAACTGTAAAACCTCATCAAGATGACAGGCCCTAGATAATCCTGAATAATTTTTGCACCCCCTTTGCATGGGTGGATGTTAAAAAAGAATGACATTCAGGAATGTGAGTCACTGAGAGTGACTTTGTCCTATAATCCATCCATCCTTGGAAAGAACATGAAAAAAACTTGTAAACAAAAAAAAGGCTGTTTAGATTAGCAGATGTGGAAGCTATGTTGTATACAACGCTTTTTTGTGTGTATTTGCTTTTGATGGGTACCGTAGTTGATGTAGTCAACCTTTTGGATTCCTCTTCACCCTTTCATTGATCAGACTATTCCTAATACCACGTGACAGTGTAACTTTTAGAAAGACTTCTTTAATTACATTGATAAATATAATATATATTTTAGTTTAAATTTGCTCTGATGTGTATGCTAATGAATTGCAGCCTCTTTCTGAAAGCTGAGGGTGGAATAAATGAGACCTGCTATTTCAGAGGGCTTCAGATTTTATCTCTAATATGCAAGATTTCAAACTTGGATATTACATTAACCTTAGATATGCCTAGTAATCAGTGTGGCCAGACAGCTGTCTCCTGATTATATATCTGAGAAGATAAATATGGCATTTATGCCAATCAAAGTCAACACTAATTCACTCATTGACTAGTCTAAAGCTTAATAGAAGGTTCTGCAAACAGAAGAAACTTAGGAGATGTCAGCTGGAAATGAAAAAATTATTTACCCCCCAGCCATCTTCAGGCTAAAGATGCACAGTCCCTCAATACATTCGTTAAATGTGAGAAAGGCTGCAAAAACTTGGCAGGTTTACTGATATGTCATAACTTATGTAAGAATTGTCTGGTCTATGGAAAAAAAAAAAGTCTCTCTCTTTTTTTTAATTGTGAAAACAATGTCACAACATTACAGGGAGTTTGGCAAAGAGAGGGGAAGATATCAATCATAATCCCAACACTCAGATATTAAACCGAGTATAACGTTTGTGAGTTTTATTCCTTTTTTTTTTATTCACATGGTACATTTTCCATTGTTGGAATCATGATGTACTTAAAACAATTTTGTTCCTTCTTATTAAAGTCAGCTTAAGAAGGATTTTTTTGTGTGTTGCCGTATTGCCTCATAATTAATTTATTTTAAAACTTGTGTTGTTTTCAATCAGGCAGATATACTATAATTGATTTAATCAATCTTTTACCTGTGCTCACCTAATTTACTTTTAACCTCTTGAATTATAAAATATGTTTCAGTGAAAATCTTGTGATCATTGTGTTTCCCATATTTTGGGTCATTTCTTCAAGATAAGTTAGCCAATTATAGGGGAATCACAATTGTTAAGTGTGGGTGCAAGTAAGCCTTCTTGGTGACAGGAAGCTGAGGGAATCCTTAGGTGATTGAAACTCATTTGCTGAGAGAACAGAGTATGCCTGAGATAGCTACTGGTAGGAATGAAAGAAAATTGGCAAGTAATAAGAGCTGTCATTTTCTTGTGTGCGCTGACTATGTGCTTCTGATTTGGTAAGTGTTTTTTGCGCTCTGTCACATAATAGGTGTATAATTATTCACCAACCCTCTGCAGCACCAGTTTAGGCAGAGTAAAAAAAAATTATCCAGTCTGGGTGTTTGCCAGAAGAGTGTAATGGAAGGGCGATGATGAGAGGAAATTGATGCTCTAGCTTGAGAGAGGCTGAGGGGAGAGATCATGCCTCTCAGCTAGACAGGAGAAGTGGTAAAAGAGTATGCACAGTTGAATATGCTGTGTGGTGCTAAGGACAGATTTTTGCACCAAAACACTGGCTGAGTGGACTGTAAATAAGAGGACAATTGATGGGACAAGATCTTCAGACATCCTGTGTATTAACAGAAGAGACTTGGCTTGGTTTATTGGTTTATTACTGGTTTATTACCCTGCTAGGTAGGCAGTCCACTCTTTATAAATAAACTTCCGAGGTAGAAAACCAAGTGGAAAGATAAATTAAGTTAGAATGTCTTGACTGGTCATCCTAGGAGGGGCCATGTAACCGTCTTTAGCATCATCATCCCTGATGATGGATGGGCAGCCTGCTTGTGAGAGATCTCCTATTTGTCACTAGCCAGCTGGTAACCTTCAGCCAGTATTTCTATGCCTTAGTTCACTCATCTGTAAAAGGGGGATGCTAATAGTATGTACCTCATAAGACTGCTATGAGGAATACAAAGTCAATATATCAAGGCACTAATAGACACTGAGTTTGGGCTAGCCATCATCGTATGTTTATTATTACCATAACTACCATGATTTAAGTTTCCTAAGTGTGGCAATATGATACTTTATTACTTTAGCTCATTTAATTCTCACAAAAAATTTCTGTGTTTTATAGATGAAAGAACTGAGGCTTAGTGAAGTTAAGTCATTTGCCTTAATGTCATCTCAATTTATAAGTGTTTTTTGTAATGTTTTCATTTTTGAGAGACAGAGAGAGACAGAGTACAAGTCAGGGAGCGGCAGAGAGAGAGGGAGGCACAGAATCTGAAGCAGGCTTCAGGCTCTGAGCTGTCAGCACAGAGCCCAACGCAGGGCTTGAACTCAGGAACTGTGAAGATTATGACCTGAGCTGAAGTCAGACGCTTAACCGACTGAGCCGCCCAGGCGCCCCAGTGGCATCCCAATTTGTAAATAACAGAAATGGGATTCAAATCCAAGACTGCTTGAACTGAAAGTCTTAGACAACTTTCTTGAGAATATGAAGACTACAGTGTTTTGTTCTCTCTCTCTAAAGCTATTAAAAAAAATCAAGTTTGTTTGGGGAGCTAGAGTATATAGTAGTGGCTCATCCATATTCCCTCAAATATCTTTACCATTTCCTGCCTATCAGCTCTGTTATGTTTTCCCTCACTACATCCAATATCAGTGTCTCTTTGGTAGAGGGCTGCCTTCAGGCTACTAAAACCAGTATTATATCCATAGGCTCATTCAAATCCTAAAAAAGATAGAATCACCAGGAGGGCTTGTTAAAAACAGATTCCTGGTCCTTTTTTCCAGAATCTATGATTTTAGAGGTCTGGGGTGGCTTCCTAGAATTCGCATTTCTAAAGAGTTCCCAGGTGTTGGAATCACACTTTTGAGAACTCCCTTCTTAGAGTCTCCATTTTAATTAATTATTAGTGTTCAATGTTACTATGAAAACAAATGTGGTTGTATCATATCAAAGAATAAAAAACTCATTTAAAAATTGTAAGATAAACAGAATACTTTTTTAAAATGTACTTTCGTCTAGTATCTTTCTTCTCATCCCTTTATTTATATTGATTTGAGTGTTTAAGCTGGTTTTTGCTTTTTAACCTAACTGTATTTTGAATACATGAGTCCAGTCGATTTTTTTAGTGTTTTGGGTTTCATCTCTTCCTATTTTTGATGTTTTCAGTTGTTTGATTCATTTTCCTTTTTCTCAGTTATTACTGGTTTGATCAAGATATTGTTCATTCAGATTTTCCCCGTTGAGTTTGGAGGGCTTACTGGCTGTATATTTTCATTCCAGTAATGGTCACCACCCTCTCCTTGCTCTCCTAATGAGGTGCAGATGACTCTAATATAAGTGAAAATTCTGCACAAAACAGACTTCTCCCTAGACCAGGCCCCTGTCTCCCCAGGGTCAGGTGCTAACATCCTGCCCTTCCAGACTCATCCCTCCTTGCCCCTCCTCCCCCAGCCCTGTGATATCTTTGGAATACTCTCACCTTTCTTCTCTCTTCATCCACCTTCAAGTCCTAGGGTTTGCTATAGTTTGTTACTTATGAGAATTTCAGATATGATGTTGTGTACCTCCACATGGGAGTGGTAGTGGAAGAAATATGGAAGCAGTGGGTCCCTTGGCTTTCTTGAAATCATAGCATTGAGACTTTCCTCTTGTTCCTCCTTTTTTAATTAAAGGAGAATACCTTGAGCTTTATTGTCTCAAAGGAGCTTGGCCTTGGTTGTGGGATGTTCTCTGCAGGGGTATGCCAGCAGCAACAGAGGTAGTGAAAGTTCCCAACCACAGAAACTTCCAGGAGGCTGGCTCTTGTTCCGCCTATGTCTGTGCCTGTTTGGAAAGCTAACTGAAATACAAGAGGAAGGGAGAGAACCATACACACACACACACACACACACACACACACACACACACGTATATACACACACACACACACACACACATATATATACACACACACATATATATACGTATATATACACGTTTTATGTGTGTGTGTATATATATTTATATAAATATAAATATATATAAATATATTTAAATATTTATTTATTTATATATATAAAAATGTATATAAACATATAAATATATATATATACACACACACACATATAAAACATCAAAAGCTGTATTTTATTTTAGGAAGGTAAAACAGTTCCAGGGATGTGTGTCATTTCCCACAGCAGCCTCAACACCCTCTGTTGCACACTGACATGTAGCCACCTCTGCTCCTTGGTAGCTCTGTAGTCGGTCCCTGATCCCCTAGGCTTCCCTAAGACCCCAGAGTTCTCAACAAAGCACAGGAACCTGTCCGGTTGCACCTGAAGGAGCATGCCATCACTCTGCTGTTCTCTGTACAGTCAGAACATGCTGCCCCTAATTAAGCGAAGGGAGCTGTCGGGGGATCCTGGATTCACTTTTTATCAGTTTGTTTCTGGGCTCTGTGGTCAGGTGACATCATTGTTTTTACTGACCCCAGTGAGCTGTGCCCTCTAGTCTCAGAGAGACAGCACCATATTTGCTTGTACAATTTTGCCATGTTTCCTAATTTTCTTTAACATTTCCGTTTGGAGGGTTTGCAGACTCTGCTATCTTCTACCAGATATCCTCGAGGTGTGTCCCTGACACTAGGAAATGGGGTTTGTTGAGTGTAAGGTGTATGAATATGAAAAGTGGGAAATTTGCGTGATTATAGTACATTCTTCATTGAAATTCTCTTCTGTTTGAGCATACAGCCTGTATTGGTGTCTGACACAATTAATGAACCCCAATTGTTGAAAAAGGGTAAAATAAAAACAACAACAAAAAAAAACAACTAAGTGGGATTATAACTTACCTAAGTGTTTTATAGTTTAGTAACCAGTTTATCTTTGAAATAGAGTGTCAACATCAACATGGTTTTAAGATTTCTGATTGCCATCTTGTTTGGAATTTTGGAAGTTAATTCATTGGTTTGGGTATTTAAAATGACAGAAATCTTTGATTACGGCTTTCCTTTAAAAAAACAACAGACAATTTTGATTATAGTCTTCCTTTTCTAAAATATGAAATGTTTCCAAAGACATGAGGCCATCAATGTTGAGTTTTAAGCTCACCCTGATGAGATGAGGTGAAGTGTAGAAATTTGAGAAGAAACAAATGATAATACGTGCCACTTTAATGTGAATAGAAGTAATTATCTTACGGAATACTGATATCTGCGTGAGGAAATTCAGTTTAGTGTAAACGTTTTTCTCGAAAAAGGTAAAATAAATATTGCGAAGAGGAGAGAGAGGAGATAGAGGGACAGAGAGGAAGAAAGGAGTACTCTTCCTAGTCTATTTGCCCACTTCATTCTGGGGAAAGGAAATCCAACTCAGAAAACCCTTGGTGCCCTTTTTCCAGCCCTGTTCTTTTTAATGAGAGCACTTTTCCAAAATGTGTTATTTTTAAATATCAACCTCACAGTGTTATGTAAATTAGAAAGTGCTTTGGACCTGGGGTCAGAAGATCTTTAACCTGAAGAGTAGACTGAAGGTCTAGTTCCTGTCTAGAAAATTTCTTTAAAAAAAATTTTTTTTAATGTTTATTTATTATTGAGAGACAGAGAGAGACAGAGCATGAGCATGGGAGGGGCAGAGAGAGGGGGAGACATAGAATCCGAAGCAGGCTCCAGGCTCCAGGCTCCAAACTGTCAGCACAGAGCCTCATGCGGGGCTTGAACTCACAAACTGTGAGATCATGACCTGAGCTGAGGTCAGATGCTCAACCGACTGAGCAACCCAGGCGCCCCTGTCTAGAAAATTTCTTAGGTGGCCAACCTTGGGAAAGTCAGCTATTCTGAGTCCCGCTTTCTTCTTTTCACAAGGTTTTGTGATGGGTGTGTTCTCTTTTCAGCTTTTTAAAAACTCTTTCCCAAACTATTAAGTATAATATAAATCTAAAGCATTCTTTCATTTCTCCAATGTTTCTCCATAATCAGGGAGCTTTTCAGTTTTAAATGATGTATGCGCTCCTATGGAACACATTCAGAATGAGTTTACAATGAATTACTTGTTTGCGCGAATAAATGAAAACACCCAAGTTTGGATCTTTCAGAAAGACCAAGAGCATTATTCCTCATCTAATATTTTCACAGAGCTAAACACACAGGTCCTTGACAAGATGGAATTACTGCTACATGACCTTGACAAAATGCTCTTGACTAATTGCCATATATATAGGTACCCCTGTAGCTTTCCCCAAATCCTACCTCATATTCCAAGTGGCATCCTCTGCTTGAAGTCCCATCTCCAGCCTACACATATGCTAGCTTTAGAAACATCAGCCACCTATTTTTTTCCCCATCTGAAGGTCTATGTCCTTATTATTACATACCCCAACAAAGCAAAAAAAAAAAAAAAAAAAAAAAAAAAAAAATTAGCCAACTCTAAATTTGTGATGGGACTCAAAAAAGACAGTATGCTGAAGGCAGGCCTGGAATTTGGGTTTTTATCTTTAATTCACACAGTATTTGTGAGGAATGGAACAAATGCTTGTTGTTGATCATTTGAATTGTGGAAGAGGTCGAATTTGAGAAGAATGGGGAGTACCTGGCATTTCTATCCAAGTCACAAATAGAGTTTGGAGGTATTTTAATCTTGTTCTATCTCCAAGGCATCATGACCTTTGAGAGGAAACATGTGACTTAGCCCGGAACAAAATTGAAAGCAAAACAAAACAAAAAGCAAAAACAGAAAAACAAAACAAAACAAAAAAACAGCTAAAAAAATCTTAAGAGGGTAGAGATTGTAGTTAGCCTAAAACATTTTAGTTTTCCCTGATTGTACGTTCCAGTTCTGAAAACTAGTTTTCTCTGGAAAACAAATCTCACTGACACCTGTCTGTGGCCTGCCAGATCAACTTCTTTAAGTTTCTTAATATTACACTTTCCTGTATATTGTATGTTGGGAGTAGAAGACAGGCAACCTTCTTTGAATTATTACTTCTAATAAAAGGATTGTCTTTAGTAGTCCTATGATTTGTCACCGGAATTTTATTTCTTGTTTGATTAACTCTCAAGCATTATGATTTGAACAGTTATCAGGCTGCTGTCAAAACTTGAAATACTCCTACTAAATTCATTTTTTAAAAATTTATCTCATCGAAAGGATAAAAAGTCATATAACATGTATATATGTAAAAAGGATTATCTAAAATTTAAGTAATATCATATGTACACTTTGGCATTTCTCCTAAAAATGTTCTAAAATATATCTTTCTTTTTTTTCCTGTGTCACTCCCCAAATGTAAAATACTTTTTCATTTCTATGCTGTAAGTTGATTATATACAAATCTTACTTAAACAGTGATATAAGACATATTGGGACATCAGATAGGAATGTGGCTGTCATCCAAATCCTAGGTTTTATGTTCATTGACACCCTGAAATAACCCCACGTTTACCCCAGATAGCCAAAATAGACTTATCAGAGAAATTCAGAAATTGAAAATTTTAAAATGAGCATCAGATGAGACAGACAAGGGTGCCTGGATAGCTCAGGCTTGGTTAAGGGTCCAACTCTTTGTTTCAGGCCCAGTCATGATCTCATGGTTCGTGAGATCCAGCCCCATGTCGGGCTCTCTGCTGACAGGGTGGAGCCTGCTTGGGATTCTCTCTTTCCCTCTCTCTCTCTGCCCCTCCTCTGCTGATGCTCTTGAATGTACACACACTCTCTCTCTCAAAATTAATAAATAAACTTAAAAAAAAAAAAAAGATTGGACAATGTTGGTTTCCTAACCAATAGCCATTCCCTTTTTAGTGAACAGAATGCCAATTATGTTGAGAGATTGATCAGAGAATGAGAAATGTGTTTCCAGAAGGCAACCCCTCTCTAACGCCAGGAGAAGAATCATTGATTAGTCTGGGCCAAGCAAAGTCATACTTTGCCAGTAGTTGTTGTAGAGAGGGAGGTATTGACACATTCTCACAAGACTCAGGGTAAGACTTCCCTAGTAGTTTCAGGTACTTTTGGGAAAGAGCTCTTGCCCTCATGGAAAGAGAGGGACCTAGGAGAAGAACTGCCCCTTCCCTACTTTTTCTGTTTTGGACAGAGTCAATTAAGGATGTGTTGCTTGGAATGGTGGTAATTATTTGGGGGGTATTCAAGGAAAACTTGGAGGGTGAAAAGCCCACTTGCTGAGGATAACAGCACAGAGAATCCTATGGCCAGAATCCTATGGCTGCCATTCTGCTGAATTAACCTGAGCTGCCTAATTTTATACTTTTGTTATATGAAATAATCAATGTACTGATTGTTTAAGCTGCTAGTCTTTGTTTTTCTCTGTTACTTACAGATGAAAGTATCCCTATTGACAAATAAGCAGTTTTTGATTTGCTGGTTGGCCTGGCTTGAAATACCCATTTTTCATTTGTTAGGTCTACTGACCGGTTTCTGTTGTAAATTTAAAATTTTTGACTCTGAACTCAACTTGGAAGAGGAGATTGCAATGGATGTCCTTTGTGGCCTATAGTGTGTTTTTACATTTGTTAGTGCAGGTTTCACAGTAGGTCAGCTTTTATAGTAACTTGCGTCTCCACATTTCCCAGGGGTAGTGTTTATTCAGACCGACACTTGCTGCTTCAAGTGTGGGCACCTGTTAGAATTGCAGAATCTTGAGCCTTACCAAAGTAGGGCCTGGATTTTATTAGTAAGATTCCTAGGTGATTTGTATCCAGTTTGAGAAGCTCTGCAGTAAAGGAATCTTCTTGGGTTTCTAATTTTTAACCGATGAATCTATTTTTGCTCGCGGCCTTAAGAAGAAAGAAGCATTCAGCTTCCTTCGTCAAGCAGGTAGGGAGAGTCCTCAATTCCCAGTTTCAGAAACAGAAACAGCGCTGCCCTTTGTCCTGTCAGCTCATCCCCTGCGGTGAACCTGTGTCCTGGCCAGGCTCCCCAGGCAGGCTTTGAAACCTCAATTTCCACACCCCTGTAAGCCACCCCCAGCTTTGCCAAACAAAATAATCTGATTCCTTGGTCTCTCTTCATTTCTGGTAGTTCCCTTGATGTCAACTTTTTCTAGTTTTTTTTTTTTTTTTTTTTTTTTTTTTAAGTGGTGGGTTATTTTGTTTGTAGCATTTGCATATTTTTGGAAAAGGAGGAGATCCTTTTCTGCTATCTTGGACTGCTCTATTCACAAGAAGTTTCTATTCCAAAGGGCTCAGTGAAATTGCGGGAGGTAGGAAAATTAAGCATCAGATATTAGAGAAAGACCACAGTTTTTATTTAATTTTGATGAAATAATGGACTAATATAGGCTTCATTATCACTGTTAGTATAACTGAAGTGCACAGAAGTACTGTAAAATTAACAGGAAGGAAAGAGATAGAGGAAGTGAACAGAAAGCTGACTCAGCTGAAAAATTAATGAAAGTAAGGGAAACTAATGATAAAATGTGTTAAATAGTGAGTAACTGTTAAAAATAAGATGGAGTGAATAATGCCTTGTATGTTAGTTACATCAGCAAACTTGCCTATATTTTTATATCAAATAATCAGAATGGTGTAAAAAAAAAAGAAAATTCAATATTTTGTTGTTTAAGCAAGACCCATAAAGCAAAGTGACAGATAAAGGTTGAACATGTGAAAATATTGATAGAGATGTAACAGGCAAATGTAAAAGTGAAAACGAAGCAAGGAAGGAAGGCAAGAATTCAGACAAAGCAGAATTCAAGGTTACAATCATTAAAGGGGATGGCCGAAATAGACTTCAGGCAGGCCTTCCGTTTGGTTCTGCTGAGGGATGATACACCTGGGAGACTGATCTTTGCTCTACTTACCTCCTCCTAAATACTGAGGGATGTGCTAAAGGCTGTGTTGTACCAGTTTTGTGTATCTGGTGAGCAGGCAGGAAAGGAGCCAGATTTTCTAAACTATGGCAAAGGGAAACTCCTCTCTTAAAACAAAACAAAAACACAGAGAAATTCTCACTCCTGGCCCTTGATCTTCAGAGCAACTTTATGCCCCTAACTGGGGACATGAGGACCTTCGAGAGTGGGGGTTCTGCTGCGGTTGCCCCTGCTTCACATAACTTTCTCTGTGAATTTTGTTATTCTTTGCCATTAAAGGTATTTTACACCTTCTCCTTCTGTCTGATGGAACCTTTCAGTCAATCCTGGTGCCGTCTCATTTGCATTAAAAAAGAAATGATACAATGAGATGATAGGGACTAACACCAGACATTTCTGTTCTGTCAAATAACATGAGGGAAATAAACCCAATTCTAAAATAATGACATTGAAAAAAAAAATCCCATGTAATTGCAAACAAAACACAACAAGATATGATATACGAGAAATAAAAACACATGTCTTGAGACTTTTACTTTTCTCTGAGTTTGATTAATCAGGTTAAAAAGAGAGAGAGAGCGAGAGAGAGAGGGAGAGAGAGAAACCTGCCTAATTTCATAAGGCCAATTAATGATTCTATCTAACTTTTTATAGGAAAAGTAAAACACTGCCCCAGAAATTAAAGAATAGGTTAAAAAAATCTTTCTAAACAACTCCTATGCCACAGAAGAAATTAAAATAGTTATAAAATATTTCAAAAAATAAATGATACAGTACCCTGAATCAGAACCTATGGAAGAAGGACAGAAAGACAGTTCATCATACCCATAGCCTTTATATAGCTATATTGTTAAGACCTAAAAAATAAATTAATTATATTCGACTCAGAATGTTAAAAGCCTTTAGGAAGAAGTCAGTGCTCTAAAATACAGAAGGAAAAAAAGGAAAGAGAAAGAGAGAACTATTATGTGAATCCAAGAACCAATTCTCTTATAGAAATTAAAAATAAATAGATTTGGCTTTAAATGACCAAATATGAAAAAGATGGATAGATAGCAAAAAGTTTTAAGAAATGACTAGCATGGAGTAAGATAACACTTTGGTTAATTATATGCATATATATATTTACACATATTATCTGAAAGAAATTGATAATATAAGAAATTGATGATGATAGTTTATAAAAATTGAAGTAAGCCATTTACTGTAGAAAAAAATTAATAGTTTTCAAAGGGCTACCTCCTTTGATAAAGCTTTAAACCACAGAGTTTAATAGGTGAATTCTACTCAGCTATTAACAAATAGAAATGTCTAATGTGTTCAACTTGTTCCAGAGCATAGAGAATGATTAAAGATTCAAAATCTTTGCTTTTTTTTTTCAAAATCTTTTTATGAAATCAACATAACCTTGAAACTGAAACTAGGCAATAGAAGCTGCAGACCAATCCCACTTACGAATGTTAATGCAGACTTTCCCACTTATGAACGTTAGTGCAAACTTCTAAATAAAAATATTAGCAGGTTGCCATGTGAAGTCCAGGCCAAGTGATTTAAAGTTAAATAAATATTATGAAATGTGTTACTATAATTACCCAGAACATTAAGTCAAAGTAGAATTCTATGACTATTTTCATGGATATTGAAAAGATACTGAATTAAGTTTAATATTTATTCATCATAAAAACCTTTCATAGAACATGAATAAGTCGACATTTAATGAATATGTGTGTGTGTGTACTGAGCTCACTCTCAAAGCACTACTTAGAATCATTACTATTCAAGTCAGAAGCAAGACTTTTCAAGTAATAATGAGTTTGATTATTTGGGCAAAATATACAGCTGAAAAACAACTACAATGAATAGAAAATGTTAAAAACGCTTGCAAGCACTGAAAGTGCTGAAGAGAGTAATGGATTTTCAGGAAAAATTCTGGGGGAGTGTCTGAATTTAGAGAGGCAAATGGATCTATTTCCCACAGTTAGTTGTCAGAGCAGAGATTTGAATACGGCCTACTCACTTCTGAGATTACGCCCTTTGCCATTATACAATTCTAATTAAATATGCTAGGAATTCAAATAGTGAATGGAGACACATAGGGAAAAGCAGCTTTCTTTCAGTTCTTCTCCCAGGCAACCATTATTTCCAAATACCAGTGTGTTCTTCCGAAAACTGTATTTGCCTCGTCAACATAATGTATATTCATCCATCTGTCTACATCAGTCTATCTACCTATCATCTGTTATATATCTTTTTATCATAGGTGGAAAACATAGAATGCATAAAGGAAAAGATACATTTATGTAAACAGTTGCGGGGCGCCTGGGTGGCGCATTTGGTTAAGCTTCAAACTCTTGGTCTCGGCTCAGATCATCATATCATGGGTTCATGAGTTCGAGCCCCACATTGGGATCTGTGCTGATAGTGTGGAGCCTACATGGGATTCTCTCTCTTCCATCTCTCTCTGCCCCTCCCCAACTGGTGCTGTCTCTGTCTCTCTCAAAGTAAATGAAACTTAAAAAAAATAATAATAAATAAGTATGTAAACAGTTGCAAAAAATTGTCTGGATTAAATTATCATTTTATAATGTCAAAAGCCGACTAGAGAACTGGAAAAAAATGAGATGCATATGTTAGAGACAATATAAATATTATGCAAAAAACCACTGCAAATTGATTATTGGAGGGGGGAACAAAAGAATGATGGACAGAATACATGACAAAACAACTTAGAAAAAAAAGGAAACCCAAGAAGATGTATGTACAAAGATGATTTTTTCAGTGGCTAAAAACTGAAAACAACTTATATTTTCATCATTAGGGAATGGCATGCTATTAAATAAATAATTAGTTTTTAAAAAAAAAAGCAAGAAAAAGTTAAAGCTAGTTGTTTTGAAGTGGAATAATGTTCATGTTATATTGTTAAATGAGAACAGTTTGAATAATGTGTATTGGATGAGTCCAGTGTTTATAAAATCCCAAATCTATAAACTCAAAAATTCATATATGTGTAGATGTTTTGGTAAGTTTGATTACAAACTAGGCTGCTCTCAGAGGTTACTTGTCCCTGTGATGGGAGGAGGAGGTCAGTGATTAGAAGGAGAGAGCAGGGTGAAAATAATACTATTGTATGCATATTAGTTTTGTTTCATGTATTACAGTGATCATATATTTATTTTCTAAATGTACATATATTAAAGAAAAATAAAATAAACACAGACTCCTATTTCAGTGGTGTTTGATTAGTTAACAGCAATTAAATGGAGTCTATAAATTAAGATAAATTGGAAAACTTGTTTGAGGGAAACATGCAGTTATAAAAATTGAATTGTCTGCATAGATGAGCTGGTGAAAGCAGAGTGGAAAACTGGCAACATGCTACATGATTAGGAAACAAAAAAAAAAAACACATTTAGATTCTCTTATTCATTCAAAATTCATGATGCATATATGGCTATTTGTACATATTGTGATCACTCAGGTCAGTAGACTTGATTACTATTGTTTTCTACTCATCACTGTTTCTATAAAGTTGTGAAATTAATGAGATCTAGCTTTCTTGATACAGTTTCTGTGTTGAAAAAGGTGGGCATCAGATTTTAACTGACCATTTAATTAAGCCGGGTGTGATACAAGAGTGGTCCTGGAATAGTTTTGACAACCTGAGCAAACTGAAAGTCTGACAGGGCCTGTGGCATTGCTTTCTTCTCTTCCACAGTTAGCTTAATAGGTCCTCTAATATCCCTGTGGAGATAAAGTCAGGTATAAGCAAACACAGAGAAACAACAAACAAGGGCACAAATTCCAGGTGGACTACATATTTAAATGTAATACAGATCCACAATGAACAACTAAAACCCCAAACCCACTAAAACAATCATAACAAAAACAAATATGGAAATAAGTAAATATGCTTACTACTCTGTGCTTGTCATTACTGTCCTTTTTTCTACGGCTATTTTCTCTTAAAATAGAAAACTGTAACCTTTTACTTATATTAAACACCAATCATACAGGCTCTAGCCAGGGTAATTAGGAAGGAACAGAAGTAAAAGGCATCTAAGATTGGAAAGGTAAAAGTGAATCTATCTCTATTTGCAGATGACATGAGTTTGTATATAGAAAATCCTAAGGAATCCACTAAAAAACTATTAAGAACTAATAAATGAATTCAGATGGGTTTTTTACTATGCAAGGTGATTATACAAAAATCAGTTGCATTTCTACACACTACCAATGAACATTCCAAGAATGAAATTGAGCCAACAATTCCATTTACAACAGCACTGAAGTAATACAGTATTTCGGTATGGATTTAATGAAAACATGCAAGACTTGTACATTCAAAGCTATAGAACATGGAAATAAAAAAAAAAAGAAATTAGAGAACATTTAAATAAATGGGTAGACATTCAGTGTTCATGAATTAAAAGATTTAATATTGTTAATTTGAAAATATCTCCAAATTGATGTGCAGATTCAGTGCCAATTTTAATAATATAATTTACAAATCGGTCCTAAAATTCATATGGACATTTAAGAGACCCAGAATAGCTGAAAGAATTTTGAAAAAGAAGAATGAAGTTGGAGGACTCACACTCTCTAATTTTAAAACTGGCAGAAAAATCAATAGATTGGAGGTTCCACAAATAAATCCATAAATATATACTTAATTGATTTTTGACAAGGTACCAGGATAATTTCATGAGGAAAGATGATGTTTTTGACAAATAGAAGAGGGAGACCTAGATTACCTCCATGCAAAATAATGAAGTTGGATGCCTGTCTCAAATCACACCAAAAATGAACTCAAAATGTATCATAAATCTAAATATAAAGGTCAGAGTTATTAAACTCAGAAAAAACCCAAGAATAAATCTTGACCTTGTGTTAGGTAGTAGTTTTCTAGATTCAACACAATTAACAAGCACAAGTAACAAAAGAAAAAAAAATCTAGACTACATCAAAATAACTTGGATTGCAAAAATAATTTACAGCAACTTTTGTGCTGCAAATGACACTATAAAGAAATTAGAAGAGCAACCCACATAATGGAACATATTTGCCAATCATATATTTGGTAAGGGAATTTATTGAAAAAAAAAAAAAGAAATCTTACAGCTAAATAAAAAAAAAAAAGACAACTTGATTAGCAAATAGTCAAAAGGTCTAAATAGGTGTTTCTCTCAAGAAGACATACAGATTGCTGATAAGCACATGCAAACATGCTCAACGTTATTAGGAAATTCATATCAAAATTATGATGATATACTATTTTACACACAGTAGGATGGCTATAATAAAAAAGACAGATGGTAACAAATGTTGTAGAAGGTGTGGAGAAACTGGAACCCTCATTCACTACTGGTGGGGATGTTAAATAATGGAGTCAATTGAAAACCAGTCTGGAAGTTCCTCAGCAGCTTAATAGAGTTATCACATGACCCAACAGTTTTGCTTCTAGGTGCATACTCAAGAAAATAGAAGTATGTCCACCCAAAAACTTGTATATAAATACTCATTCATAGTAACATTATTCATGGTAGTCAAGAAATTGTAACAGCCCAAATGTCCAACAACTGATGAATGGACAAAGAAAAGTGGTATATCCATACCATGGAACATTATTCAGCCATAAAAAGGAATAAAGTACTGATACATGCTACAACTTGAAACCTTGAAAGCATTATGTTAAATGAAAGAAGCCAATCCCCAAATACCACATATCATGTAATTCCATCTATATTAAATGTCCAGAATAGACAAATCCATAGAGGCTGAAAATTGATTAAAGGCTTCCTAGGGCTGAGGAGTGAAGGTTTGTCAGGAGGGGATAGGGAGCGCTTGCAGATGGGTATTTTTATGTGTGTGTGTGGACAAAAACGTTCTAAAATTAGATTGTGATGGTTGTATAACCCTGTGTATATGTGAAAAAGGAATTATATATCTTAAGTGGGTGGATTTATAGTATATGAATTATGTGTCGATAAAGCTGTTCAAACAGATCCAAAATAGAACAAGACAAAGCTATAGTTGAAGGCTTTAAGTCAAGAACTAACTACTGCTTTGTGGAGAACCGCCCCTGGAAGGAATGACAACTTTACACCTTTGTAGTACTCATGGGAAAAGCCAGATGATAGTTCCTGACCGTCACACAGTGGTCTATATTTCTAAAACAAGCTTGCTTACATGCCATCTTACTTGCCTCTTCTAATAATCTTGTAATGTGAACTGTCAGTCATTATCGTACACACTGGCAGATGAGGAAAGACAAGTCTGAGATATTAAGTGGTTTTCCCAAAATCGTATCTCCACCAAATGGAAAATCTAAGTCCAATGTTTTCTTCCTTATTTTTGGCTGACTTGGAGTTTTTTTTCCCAAGATGATTGCTAGCCAGGGTTTTTTGTTGCTATACCCACTGAGGTCAAAACAGTCCATCTGAACAGATTTGAGACCTTCTGGCTTAATTCTTTTGTTGTTGTTGTTGTTGTTGTTGTTGTTGTTGTTGTTGTTGAGCGGGATGCCTATCTTTTCTACACTCAGTCAGTTTTGCTCATTGGATATTAAATCTATGATTAGTGACCATGAATCTGACTCATGCAAGTAAAATGTAATAACTAGAATCATTTGAGTACAGGATCTAAGGTTCCAGTGGGAAATGAACCTAGAAGAGGGGCAGGGCAAGGAAAAGGGAAAAAGGGAGACATGAGAAACTTCAGCATCAGGTACAAGCAAAAAAAGAATCTTTCATGTGAATTCATATGACTCCCCAGCACATTATGCCATATCCTGTGAGGCTAGAAACCTGTCCCCATGCTCAATAACACGGCATGGCATGTTCTGGCAGAGACGGGTGTGACCATCTGACTGAGTTGGAATGTGATAGGGCAGAAGGGTTAGCGGTTCCAAACATTTGTTTCTCTCAGGGGCTCCAATTTTTCACTCTGTGAAAACTTGGCGAGGTGCCCATTTCTGATTTTTTTTTTTTAAACTCCTCTTCTTCCTTGCCAACTTGCATTGCACGGCAACCGGGAATATGCCTGATCACATAAGGAAAATTCTGATTGAGGCCAAGCAGTGTATGAAGCCCTCGTTCATCTTTGAGCTTTGCCTCTGGCCCAGATACATTCAGCGCAGGGACTTGAAAACCACATGTGGCAGTTGTATGCGGGAACAGGATGGGGCTGAGCTTCCGCCTCCATATAAAGACAGAGAAAGGTGCTGACAAAGAAGAGTGCACTTCTTAGGTTTGGGATTATTCAGACATAGCTGAACTCCATTGAAATTAGTGCCACAGGGGAGAGTAATGGACCACATTTCAAGCATTTCCCTGGTCCCTTATATACGGCTTTGTGTGTGACAGACATCTTTTGAATTATGGCAAAATTCAGATCCATTGAACGTTATAAGAGTGCTCTATTGCTTTTCTTACAAAATATTTAGGTTTTGCTTCTTTCAGTTGATATAAACAACTCTTTTTTGCATTCAGAATTTATTCTCAAATTTTCAGGTTGCCATGGGTGTGTTGCTCATGTCATTTGACTGGAGGTAAAGAATTAAAACCAAACCATTGTTTTGAAATTACCAGGCTGTCATATGTGTGTTACCCTAGCCCATGTCATCTGACTGGAGCTAAAGAATTAAGCATAAACCATGGAGATATTATTTTATTCTGACTCTGTCTGCTACACACTGTTCTCACAGGAAAAAAAGAAAAAAAGCACAGGTAGCAAAACTTCATCTCCCCCAAATGCACTTCAATACGTTTTAAGTGTAAAAACCTAATTTAAAATAATGTCAGCATCTTTGGGCTGTAGAATATAAGGCTCAGCATCTTTAAATTATTTAAGAGGTCCACAGAGAACCAGTTATGCTTATAACGTCAGATTTACTCAAAGAAAGGGGAGAGCAAAGCAAAGTGTTGAATAAGGGTTTCCTATGCAGTTTCATTGAGTTATTTCTGAATTCCGTAATTGCAACAATAGTTCTACCAAACTTTAAAACAAGACAAGATATGCATGTACATAAAGTTATGGGATCTATTTAGTGTGTTAGTTTTGTGATTTTCAAACAAATATTTTGTGTTCTAGCACTGCTACTACCCCTCTTGCTTTTATTTACTCACAGTAGAATCTATCCAAACAACATACTGAAAAAGACAGTGCCCCTCGCCACCTCTAAAACCTGTCATTTTTTAAAAAAATTAGAGACAGATAATTTCTTTTCTTCTTTGCTTTTTTGTTTGTTTTTGTTTTTGTTTGAGACAGGAAATTTCTAAATATATCCCGTGCGTAACTGCCTTGGTGCTGTCTTTTCCAGTGGTCTGGGAGAGAAAAGAACCTTTCTTTTTCTTAAAGAAGAACATACCATGTAAATAATTTTAGCAGCAAATTAATGTACAAAGCTTCATCTATCATGTGAAAGAAAAATCATTAAAATGAGTAGTGTAGTGCTCTGAGGACTCTCGGTGCTCTGGAGGGATGAGAAAGGACACTGAGACTTTAGAACTAGAAGCTCTCTCCACAATAAGCATGGTAACGTGGTGAGAGTTTATTGTCAATATATTCTTTACTGGAGCATTGCCTCAAGCCTTTATTGTATTTTAAAGATCATCACCAGGAATTTAGGAGACGTGCAAACTGCACGTCCCTCCTCTTCTGATGGTGACTCCACAGTTGGAAGTAAGTTGCGGTCACTTGACTGAGGGCCCCATTGCCATGTTAAGGCCACAGGTATTGCAGACAGAGGGATCTGCCAGACTCAGAGAGCTATTAGGTCAATGCAAAAGAAACTATAGTGTCAACACCTTGTGTAGTATGTGTGGTGATGATATAAATTTACAATTAATTCAGGATTCAAGAAGGAACAGACTGATCTCTAATAACTCATCTGCTTCCTTTCCATACATTGCTAAGTTGTCTAAATGGACTTTTGTAAAGATATTTTCAAAATATCTGATGGCATGGTATATGCAACTAAGATGTAACTTGCGTTTGAGTGGTCTGCCTTCTAAGGATGCAGGCCAGGTGGGGTGTCTGGGACAGGCCCCCTACTGTATTAGGTAGGCTTTCTTATCCTCCAACGAACATCGTGTGGGACATGACGAATTTCACAGGACAGCCACACTTGGCTAAAATCACTTTTCTCCCTGAGAAAATTTCAGGCATTGTTTTTAAACTTACTGTCCTCTTGCATTCCTTGCTTTCAATCACAGTTTATCAGGAGTTATGGAGTCGCTTAGGTTGTTGAATCAAAATGCCCTGTAACTCCCACCACTGTCCCCTTGCTCACCTTCTCTCCTATATTCCTCATTGCTCTTCATTGATAGAGGTCCAGTCTTCACTGATAGAGGTCCATCCCTGCCTCATTCTTTAAGTGACCCCTAAACTACTGTTGCCCTAACACAACCTCTATTTTTTCCCCCTTACTTCATTCATTTGAGATTTCTCTGGACCTCAGTCTTTTCTCACTTTTTCTACTTTAAAATTCCCTCAAAAATGCATATAATACTATTTAGCTAAATGAAGCTAAAAAATTAAAAATGATGTAAAAGATATGAGGAAACATATACAGAAAGAGAAGAAAAGGAATTGTGAGCCATTTCCATAATTAAGCCTGAAATTTAATCTGTTTCCTGGAAGCCAAAGAGGGGAAGATGACAGGTTGTCTATCTATTAATGTCTGATAAATAGAAGACTGACTCTACAGAAGTAAACATCTTTGGCATTAAACTCTACCACTTGTACTTTTATAGTAAAAGACATTAAATAAAGTTAATGGCAATGTATTTAGTAGTTTTACAGCAAATGCAGAAATACCTCTGTATGGCTCTTTACTAGAGCAAACACTAATATAAAATGAAATCATAGACTAGTAAAGACACTTCTACAGGGTCTGAGATAGTACAGCTCACTCATGTTTCTTTCAGGTGACTTACTTTGCTACACTAATACAGTGTATAGATAACAGAGAGAAGTGGTTCATAATCTGCGTGGTAGGGGAGATAAGGCATATATCAGTATTATCTTGAGATCATTTTCAAACTATACATGCTGCCCTGACTCCTTTCTCTAGATAATTTCTAATACAACCTTTCTAGAGAGAAGTTCCACATTTTTCTGATTGATTGTATAGAGAGAGATGCACTTTTCTTTAGTAAGCAGGTTTCCACACATGGACTCAGACATGTATAGGATTCATTATCACAGTCTTTAAAATGTAACCAGAAATTGAAACAATTGTTTAGTGCGTCCCAATGAGCTGAAAATAGAATATATTTATAGCACACATTATAGTTTTCTAAAATGTTAACACATCACCTTGTTTGATTGCCATTAGAACTTTGGAAGCTGGGACAAGTATTCTGACCCATTTAAAATTTCTTTTGATTATTAAAATTATATGTTATTGTGTCAGAAAAAAATTCCCAGGAGAATTGGGGAAAGTTATCTTTGGCAGTGGGAGGAATGTTCAAGAAGGATGACTAAATAATGGCTGAGAAAATAATAATACTTGAGTTGTAATGAATATTTACTTGGAGTAGACAAAATTTTAAATTAAAAGAGTCTAAAATGTCAGGATACAACACAATTTAATTTTTCTGCTTCTGCTAAAGAGTGAGAGTTCACGAAAGAAGTGATTTCTGATAGCATAATTAAGAATCAGTTTTCAACACATGTGGTTTGGATGTGTCTAAGTCATAATATTTACGTATACACACTCCAATTCATGTTCATCTACACATAAAAATACATGGGATCACAATGCACATACAGTTCTTTATCCTGCTTTCTTCACTTTATATTATATCTTCACATTATAATAGGAAAATATTCTCATGCCAATTAAATTCTCTATAGAACGTTATTATTTTTTTAATGTTTATTTTTGAGAGGGAGAGAGCAAGCTCATGCAAGCAGGGTAGGGGCAGACAGAAAGGAAGACAGAGAATCTGAAGCAGGCTCCAGGCTCTGACCTGTCAGCACAGACCCTGATGCGGGGCTCAAACTCATGAACCACGAGATCATGACCTGAGCTGAACTTGGATGCTTAGCCGAGTGAGCCAACAAGGTATCCCTCTCTAGAACCTTATGTTTAAAGTCTGTACAGTGTTTGAACATACCACTCAGATTCTCTCTCTCTCTCTCTCTCTCTCTCTCTCTTTCTCTCTTTCTATCTCCCCTCTATACTTCATTTTAGGGCCAGGAAATAGCATGATCACTAGTTAGGTTTTTCACTACTGAGAAGTGATTGGATTATCAGATCCCAGACTATGCCTTAGGCCGAAAACTTGGTCTTCTTGCTTTCCTGTATATACTCATTCTTTGCATTATTTCAGTTTCCTTAAGACTACATCTATATCTGTCCCTGTATCTGTCTTTCTAGTTCTTTCTGTATACCAGGGACACACAAATTTTTATCTTCAGCCCACACCTTTCTTTAAGATACATTTGCTACCTAATTCTTCAGGACAACAATCTTGGAGTATCCAGATTCCTGTCTGTCATAAGCCCTCCTTCATATAATCATCTGTCAGTACATTCTATTGTCCCTACCATCAAAATATATCTAGAATCTGATGCAACTACTTCTGATGTGAAACTTGTGATCATATCCACAATAATTTCTTGCTAGATTAATGTCATAGTCTTCTAACTGGTACCCTGTTTCTATTCTTGCCAAGGTTTGTAACCATGTGATATGCAGATATTTTGCTGCAAATAGAATTTTAAGAATCTTACATGAGCCCTCACATGTAATGTGATCAAAATACCTTCATTACTTTTCATGTGTTCATTAAGAGAAGAAGCATTCTATATTATAGCTGAAATAAACTTTTTTTGTGCCCTGATTTCTATCATTGACCAAATAAAGCAGAAATTTAAAAATTATGAGGGTAATTTTTATTTTTCCTGCTTTGTAGGTCACTTCCAGGTAAGTATTCAGTCAACTCAAAGTTTGAACTCCCTATGAGGATTCTTCTCTTTCTTTTTTTTCTTTTCTTTCTCTTTTAGTTCCCCATTCTTTGATGTCTGCATCTCCCTCCTCCTTGCAAAACCCCCTTCCCTGGTTACAGAAGGGGCCCCAGAACTCCACTTGGCCTTAGTGAGTTCCTCATAGCTCTTCTTTCCACTGAAACTCCTTGCTTTGCTGCTGTCTCCTGAAACTAAGTTAATATCCTTGTTTGTACCAGTCACCAGCAGTTTTTATACCTGTCATCCACATATGGCTCATTATGATAGCATTTCTCACCCCTCATCAGATCCTAAAACATTTCTGATGTGCCTCTGAAACTCGAATCCTTATCATCAAAATCCATTGTGTACTCAGTCTCTCATCTGATGGTTGCTTTGTTCATTTATCTTTTCCTTTCCTCTAGGTGAAATTGATTCTAGAGGACATCGTTCTCTGCAAATGATCTTCAGCGGAGTGTTTTTTCTCTTCATCTCCTTTCATTTTATTGGTTCACTGTAAGCAAAGGAACCCAGATCCTGATCCTCACTTCTGGACCATTCTTCCTCTCTTTCCTCTAAAAAGACACAATTTACAACCTCACATTATTAGACTGTACTACTCTCTACCACACCTTGTTAGAGTCATCTATTGATTCCCATGGCATTTCTCATCATTGCTGAAAATGTTGATTTGTTTCATGGTCACTGTCTCCAGTACTGCTTCTGCCTATATGTATCCTCTCTCCATCTTCCTCCTTCAATTCATTTATCTGTCCTTCAATAATGGGTCTTGTGCTCGACCCCATCTGATTCACTAACCACTCCCATGGCAGACACTAGAGCTTATTCTGTTGATAACTCCAATTCGCCAGAATCTCAGCTTCAAATGTGCTACCTCTGACCACCATACCCTATCTTTTTGGCTCACTCTGTAGGTCTGTCTGTAGGTCTTCCACTTTATTGGGATATATAATCTATTGTCTTATTTCGTTTTCATCCCTATCATCCTTCATTCACTGCCTGGTCTTCAATTACTTTCTTATGCATTTTAATTTCATGATCTTTCATTTCAGTCCCTCCTTTGGATACATTTTCAGGTGTTTTGTCCTTGCATGGTGTGTGGTACTTATCTGGCAAAACACCAAACCTTGTAAAATATAATCCTCTGACTGCTCTATGTCTACATCAGCACAGCCACATTTTGCTATGGGAAAACACACAGCCGTGTTGTCAGGGCTTCTGTTCTTGGGCACTGATCTCACCTAGGCCCATCTTACTGCCCTGAAATCGTGATGCATTGTTCTGATTTGTTCATATCTGCTCATGACCATGTCATACTCTCTTCTCTGCGTAAATCTTTAGCATCTCCTCTCATGTGTCACTCTCTGCTAAAGACACTGCTTTCTTGTTTTTTCTGAAAGAAAATAGGGGCAAACGGAAGAGAACTTCCACAAACTCTCACCACCACATTGGCCATTGGCCATGCACTTCTCTGCCCATCTACTTCACCCTGCTTCCTGTTACTGTGTGTGGATCACTGTGTTTCTGTCTGTGATTAATTCCTCTTTGTCCACTAGACACCGTCTCCCTTCACCTGCTTATACTATATCACTTGAAATTCTCTCCTTCTCTACTTCATTATCATGTTTTTCTCTTTACTGGATCATTTCCATCAGCACCAAATATGTTGCTCCCATATTAAAAAGAAAATGATTTTTTGACTTTATCTCAGTCTCTGGCTAGCTCCTCATTTATTTATTCTATTTTGTATTACATCTCTAAAGAAAGAGTCATCAGTACTTTCCATCTTCAGTGTCTCCCTCCTCATTCTCTTTAATCCACAACAGTCCAGTATTTTACCCTACCTCACCCTAAAAAAATTACTCATAATGAGGGCATCTGCTTTGTTAAGTTTAATAGGCAACTTTTTGCCATCATCCATTTAGATTACTCTTTTATATTTGAGGCAATATCTTTCTTTTTTTTTTTAATTTTTTTTTTCAATGTTTATTTATTTTTGGGACAGAGAGAGACAGAGCATGAACGGGGGAGGGGCAGAGAGAGAGGGAGACACAGAATCGGAAACAGGCTCCAGGCTCTGAGCCATCAGCCCAGAGCCCGACGCGGGGCTCGAACCCACGGACCGCGAGATCGTGACCTGGCTGAAGTCGGATGCTTAACCGACTGCGCCACCCAGGCGCCCCGAGGCAATATCTTTCAATGGCATAGAGCATATTATCCTGGTTTTTCTTGCTCTCATTGACAATACTTTTGAATGACTGTTTTTTTACTCCTTTTCTCAAGCTCTAAATAAGAGAATTCCCAGTTCTCAGACTTCTGTTCTTTAAGAACACTTACTTTCTGAGGAATGTTATTCAGTGCCATGATTTCCAAATTTATATCTCATGTTCTGTCTCAGTCCTAAACTCTAGACTTGAATATACAGTCCCCAACAAAACAATTCACTTGGTTATTTGGTAGGTATCTCTAACATAGCATGTATCTGTGATATTGTGATGTAATAAGAAATATATATTTTGTTTTTTATACCTAGCTCCAAGCCAGAACTCTTAAAACCTTTGTAATTTCTTAAGCAGTTAGTGCTAGGAGCATATTTTGTTGTAATACTTGGTCTTTCACCCTGGTTTCTGACACAGAGTTCCTAAATCTCTTGGAAGTTCTTGGGTGATCGGAATATTTTTTTGCTCTAATGAGGTGATTCTTGGTGGACTCCTGCATGGGGGCTGGTAACCGGAAAGTCCAAGCCATGATTAGAAACTTAGAACTTATATCTCTATCCCCTATCCTCGGACCTGAGAGAGGAAGAAGTTGAGTTAATAATCATTCTTGCCTACATGATGAAGCCTTCATAAAATTCCCTAAAGTATGGGCTTTGGAGAACAATTTCTACGTTAGTGAACACATTCACATGCCAGGAGGGTCGCACACCCAGATTCCACAGGGACAGAAACTCCTGGGCTTGGGACCTTTCTGGACCTCCCCTAGGTCTCTCTTTATATGGCTATTTATCTGTATCCTTTATCATACCCTTTATTACATGATAAACTGGTAAACATAACTAAATATTTCCCTGAGTTTTGTGAGTTATTATAGCAAATGATCCCACTTGAGGAGGGAATTGTGGGTACCCTTGATTTATAGCCAAATCAGACAGAAGTGTAGGTAACCTGGATACCTACTTCTTGTGATTGGTCTCTGAAATGAGTGGCAGTCTTGTGGGAGTGAGCCCCCAACTTGTGGGGTCTATGCTAACTCTGGGTATTTAGTGTCATGACTGAATTGTAGCATATGAAGTTGGAGAATTGGTTGGTGTGGAAAACCCACACATATCTTATGTCAGAAGTGAACCACTTTGAGTAGAGTGTGTAGAATATAAAGAGAATAGAGTTTTTTTTCTTTTAGTTCCAAACTGAACCCTTCTTCATGAGTCATTCTGATGAGTAGCCTTTCCATCTTGGCAAATAAAAAAAAAAAAAATCTATGCTTTTAGTTCCTTAAAACTGTGCACATTTAAAATCTATCTATCTATCTATCTAAAATTTTGACATATGCATATACCTGTTGTATATTTTTAAAATTTTATTTATTTATTTTGGAAATGAGAAAGCACAAGTGGGGGAGGGGCAGAGAGCGAGGGAGAGAGAAAATCCTAAGTAGGCTCTGCACCATCAGCTCAGAGCCTGACGCAGGGCTTGAATTCATGAACCATGAAATTATGACCTGAACTGAAGGTGGATGCTTAACAGGCTGAGCCCCCCAGGCACCCCCATTCCTGTTACATTATTTTGGGTTCTCCAGAGAAACAGAACCAATAGGATATATGTGTGTATATATAAATAAATAAATAAATAAATAAATAAATAATATATAAATATATGTATGTATATAATATATATAAAACATACACATATATTTGTGTTATATATACGTATGTTATATATGTGTATGTATATTTATGTGTATATATGAAGTATTTCAGTTTATTTAAATTGTTAAGTAGAAAATGAAACTAAATTTGTAGATAGAACAGTGAATGCACTTGACTGGTGTTTAATGAGAACAACTTCTACACAGGATCCCAAGAGACAGAAAAACAGACAAATCAGAAAGAGAGAGAGAGAGAGAGAGAGAGAGAGAGAGAGAGAGAGAGAGAGACAAAGTAGACAGGACTAGGGAAGGTAGAGAGTTTTATTATGAGGAATTGGTTCATCTGCTTATGGAGACTAAGAAGTCCCAAAGTCTGCAGTCAGCAAGCTCGAGACCCAGGACAGCCAATAATACAGTTCGTCTTAGCCCAATACTGAAGGCAGAACATTGATGCAGCCAAAGACAGGCAGTCAGTGCCAATTCTCTCCTATTCAGCCTTCTTGTTCTGTTCAGACCTTCAGTGGATTGGATGAGGTCTGTCCACTTTGGGGAGGTCAATCTGCAATACTTAGTCTTCTAATTCCAGTGCTAACATCATCCAGAAACAGAATAATGTTTCATCAAATATGTGGACACCCTGTGTGGCCCAGTCAAGTTGACACATAAAATTAATTACCACACCTGCAAAACCATCACTATAAGCAAGATAATGGATATGTTATCACCTTTAAAAATTTCCTTGTAATTCTTCCCTCTTTACCTCTCCCCCACCTCCGAATAACCACAGATTTGCTTTCTGTCACTATAGACTATTTACATTTTCTAGAATTTTATATAAATGGAATTATAGAGTAGGTTCCTTTTTATCTGGCTTTCATTACACACAGTTGTTTGAGATTCATCCATGTTGTTATATTAAGAGTTCATTTATTTTTTTATTACCGAGCATTATTCTTTTGTATTAGTCATTCTTAATCTCTTTTACATTTCCACATCCAATTCATCAGTAAATCCTTAGTCTTTGAAACATATAGAGTTCAGTTACTTAACTGATTATTTCTCCTTAATAGAACATAAGCTCCATGAGAACATTTTTTTTAAAAAATAAGTTTTGCTCATTGATATATTCCCAGAACCTAAAACTGACATTCAGTAATTATTTGCTGAGAGAATGAGTAAATTACCCAATGCTGCAGGATGTAAATAATCCACATGGAGTTAGGAGATATCAGTCACATTTTGATCTGGGGACTGTCTCTGGGTCTCAGCTAGTCTGCTGTGTGGTGTGGATGCTCTGATCTTGTCCTTGGCCTTCCAGTGCTTATCCTTGCTGAGTATGACTAGCTTGAATCATCCTTTTGGGCACCAATTGGTACCCATCACTGAAGTCATTAGTCTTGAACATGCTCTCTGGTCGTGAGGTCTCTCCCAAGTCTAGCCTTTTATTATGATTCCAGGCCTCTTCTGGTCCATCATTTGTTCACGTTAGCCCACAGCTGTTCATTCTGGGGGCTCCGCAAGCCCCAGGCCTCTTCTAGTTTATCACTTGTTCACATTATCCCCCAAACTGTTCATCTGGGAGCTCCCCCAACCCTCAACTACTCCATTTATGTCACAGCGCAAAACTCTGTGAGGCTGCCCTCACATATCCTCTACTATATCCAGAAGGGCAGTGTGGCCTCAGGCTGGGTTTCTTAGGCTCTCATTCAGTCTATCTGAGTTGAGTTGTATTATTCTCTTAGTCTCAATTTTTGGGCTGACCTTGGGGAGGGTCCTGGATCACCAATGGACTCCAGCCATATTATGCTATGACCTTTTTCCTTATTTTCTGTTCCTCCTCCTACAAGGACATAAATTTCCCTAAGAGGGTGTAGACAACACGATGTTGCACTGACCGGTTTCCCCTTTGAGGGCTGTGCCAATCATTCACGCTGCTGAGAGTCTTGGCTGCTGATGGTTTGTACAGTTTGCCTTTGGTGGAAGGGAGCTGTGTTACCTAAGCTTGCACCAGCACTTTGGGGCAGCTAGCATCCAGTGACTGCTTGATGTGGAAATTTAAAGACATAGAGGCAGAGAGAAAGAAATTTATTACAAGGGGACTTGAATTGAGTCTAGGGGGCTCAATTCAAGGCAACTCTTAAGAACCATCCCAGGTGCAGAGCTCAATGTAACCCTGAATATCACTATTGCTGCGGTATCGGTGTTGAGATTCTCCCTGTGCCCAGTTCTGCTGCCCTCACTTCTTTACAGGTGATTCAGAAAGTACTCCCAATAAGCCTTTGGCACACACACGTGTATTTCAGGGTCTGGTTTTCAAAGAACTTATGTAAGGCAGATGTGAGCATCTGTGGCACACTAACCTAATTTCCTCATTTTAAAGGTCTAATTTTTTTCTGAACCATTTCAAAGTAAGCTGTTAACCTGATGCCCCATCACCCACAAAATCTTCACTGTGTATTTCCCACAAACAAGACTATTCTCCTACACAACCACAGGAAACAATCATAAAAAGTAAAGAAATTCACATTAACCATAATCCTTAGATAACCATTCAAGTTTTATAATTGCCTCAATAATATTCTTTATAGTAAATTAACCGAATTCTTGTCACAGACTGTTCTTATCCTGACTCTATAGTCTCCTTTCCTTGGAACAGTTATTCAGTCTTTCTCTGATTGTCGTATTAGTTCTCTATTGCTGTTGTAACAAATTACCACAAACTGACTGGCTTAAAACAGAATGAATTTATTCTCTTACATTTCCGGAAGTCAGAATTCTGAAATCAAGGTGTTGGCAAGCCTGGAGACTTTGAGGGGAGAATTTGTTGCCTTGACTTTTTCAGCTTCTCATGGTGGCTTGTATTTTTTGGCTTTTGGTCCCTCCCCTCCATCTTCAAAGCACACCACCCCTTTATTAAGGTTGTATAATATTCCATTGTGTATGTAGAACAGTTTTTAATCCACTCATCTGTTTATGGACATTGGATGGTGTCCACCTTTTGGCTATTGTTGATAATACTGCTATGCACATCGGCCGTTGGTGTACAAATCTGTTTGAGTCCCTGATTTCAATTCTCTAGGTATATCCTTAGAGGTGGAATTGCTAGATCAAATGGTTATTATGTTTTTAAGTTTTTGAGGAGCCACCATACTTCTTTTCACAGTGTAGTTTCAATTTCTCCATACCTTTCCCAATGCTTTAAAAAAATTTTTTTTAAACGTTTTATTTTTGAGAGAGAGACAGAGACAGACAGAGCGAGCAGGGGAGGGTCAGAGGGGCAGGGAGACACAGAATCCGAAGCAGGCTCCAGGCTCTGAGCTGTCAGCACAGAGCCCGGCTCAGGGCTCGAACCCATTAACCGCGAGATCATGACCTGAACTGAAGTCGGATGCTTATACGACTCAGCCACCCAGGTGCCCCTGTTTTTTTCTTTTTCTTTTTCTTTTTTTTTTTTGATAATAGTTATGTTGGGTGTGAAGTGGTATGCCATTGTGGTTTTGACTTGTATTTCCCTAATAATTAGTGATGTTGAACATTCTTTTATGTACTCATTGGCCACTTGTATATCTTCTTTGGAGAAATGTCTGTTCAAATCCTTTGCCCATATGTATATATGAATGTATGTATTTATTTTTTTCCTTTTGCCCATTTTTAAATTGTGTTTGTAAGACTAGCATCTTGACACAGAATTGCTGAGACTTTTTATTCTATTCTAATCCTCTCTGTCACTGGAACAATGATATATCTGGCTTACTATAGATAGCAGAGGGTTTCTAGAGGGAGGAAAAAAAGATACTGACATGACAAAAATATCAAAATATGTTTTTAAAAATATTAAACCCATTAGGAATGCAAAAGGACAATTCTGTTTGGAAAGAAATATCATTTTAGTCACTTAAGTGTATATTTAGCCACTTCTGTGAGCTAGGCATCATTCTAGCCACTAGAAGAAATATTTGATCATAAACAAACAAACAAAAATATTTAGTTGAAAACCTGACAGCTATGTTGGTAGAACTTTACATTAAGTGAGGGTACAATTTAATCATGTTGCGGTATGGCATTAAATAACTATTCCTATTCTTTCTGTAGACAAGCCAGTCCTAAGGGGGCATGCTGTTCAATCAGAATGTCATTAAGAAAAATGAACAAAAACACCTTCCTGAGGGAGAAAAGGGCCACGCCACTGCAAATGCTGCTACCTAATGAGTTGGTACCAAGCAAAGTGCTTTGCAGGGTATTTCTACCACAAGTTCTCCTAAAGACCTTGGTAGCATTTATTTCCTCTCTTCTAAGAATTTGTTCTTCATAAGACTTGCTTCAGAGGAAGGGATAGATGGTGCCTGAATGGAAAGAATGGCAGGTGTTAGAGATTGGAAAACCTCTTTCTGAGAGTGTGATTGGTCTGCTTTGGTAGTTAATGCTTCTCAAAGTCAGCAGGCATTTAGCTTCAGTGAACCTCGGAGAACTTTCTTTCCCTCATGTGCCACTGCTCTCTCCAGCGAGGGCAAACTGCATTTCTTGCAACATCTAACACAAGAGCATCAGAAAAAAAAATTATCTTTTTAAAAGAAACATTTTTAATGTTTATTTGTTTTTGACAGAGAAAGAGAGACAGAGTATGACTGCGGAGGGGCAGAGAGAGAGGGAGACACAGAATCCTAAACAGGCTCCAGGCTCCGAGCTGTCAGCACAGAGCCTGACGTGGGGCTTGAACTCACGGACAGTGAGATCATGACCTGAGCTGAAGTTGGACGCTCAACTGACTGAGACACTCAGGTGCCCCATTTTTTTTTATCTTAATATGTTTATTTGCTTTATTATTTCTGAAGCCTCCCTCATAAAGCCTAATCTTTTACTTAGTAAGTATGTAAACAAAGTATGTGAAGGAAGATCAATGACCTAACATATCTAGAAGTTCTATATATGCAACAGATTCACATATATTGCAAAATAAATATTCCAAACTGGCTTTTAGGTAAGGAATGATGCAAAAATCATCACTAGTCTCTGAAAATTGATCTAAAGTGAAACATTCAAATTATAGCTTACATTTATTCTTAACTTTTTCTAGGTCCTCTTACACTTTAATACCTCTTGGTCAATATACAGACTCATTCAATTTTTCATTGTTCTTTCAAAAATATTTACTCACCATTTACTGTGTGATAGGCACTGCCCTAGAAGTGAACCAAAGGAGATACAGCACCTGACTTAATGGAGCTTAAATTTATATGCTACCCTAAAGATAACAGAGTTTCTCAGTGCTCTCCTAAGAGCTGGAAGTCATCCACAGATTATTATACCACTCTTACCCAATTAATCCAAGTTAATGACTTCACCAGACAATAATGACTCTGAGTTAGAAGGAGATGGTTCCTGGACATAATGTTTTAATTATCAAGCCACAACTGTGCAGAAGATATTTTAAAAATGAAGACAAATTGATTTCAGTTATAATACAGACTGCTTTATTAGTAATTGAGAAGGGCTATTAATTAGGATATATAGTTAATTCTGTAAATTTTTTTCTTTAAATATGTTCTTGGTTCCAAGTTATCATATGAAAGCATTTTCTAGTTTTTCTAATGGAAGGAGCTAATATTATGCAAATTACTTTGCTGAAAAGAAAAATAAAACCTAAGAGATCTTTGTCTATTAACGTATATTTCTAAAGCAATTTTATCACATATGGTTGGCAGAATAATGGCCCTCAAAGGTGCCCACGTCTTAATCCATGGAACCTGTGAATGGCAAAATCTTTGTTGCCTTACATGGCAAGAGGAACTTTGCAGGTGTGATTAAGGTTAAGGACCTCCAGCTGAAGTGTCATCTTGGAGTATCTGCATGGCTCAATCTTTTCAAGGACAGGAGTCCTTAAAAGTAGAGAACCTTTCCCAACAATGGTGAGAGAGAACTTGAGGATGGAAAAGGGACAGGGAGGTGCCACAGTGTTTTCACTGAAGGTAGATGGAATGGCCAGAAGCCTAGGAAAGCAGGCGCCCTGTAAACTGGAAAAGACAAGGAAACAGGGTCTTTTCCAGAGCCTCCAGAACTGAATGCAGCCCTGCCGAAACCTTGATTTCAGCCCAATGAGAACCTTGTCAGAATTCTGGCTCAGAGAACTGCAAGATAGTCAATTTGTATGAAGTTACCTAAGTTGTTAACATTTGGATATAAGCAGTAGAAAACTATACACACCACAAGTGTTGTTTTTTTTTTTTTTTTTAATTCTGTTTTGCTCTGGATTAAATATACACAATGGGAATGTTATTTCTTTTCATGAAGATAGAAAACGTTCGTATCATTTTTTCCTAGTACAATACACACACACCTACACACAAACACATCTGTATTTGTTACCTAGGTTTACATCTCTATTGATTTCATTTTTTTATTAGTTAGAAGTTAAAGGTAAGTGTAAGTGTTTACCGAATATGACAATTTTCTTTATGCATTTCATTAAATAGTAATACAGTTGTTAAAATCTCAGGTTTTCATTGTAGCAGTCAATAAGAACAACTTTAGTTAAATTGTTGCTTTTCAAATGGTATCTAATGAAGTTTTTATTGTAATATCTCATAAGAATCATTAAGCTTATGTAACAAAACAAGTCTTCCATGGAAGACTTAATTAATAATTAATACTCTTATGTGGACAGATAATCATGAGTTAGAAAGTTGCTAATTAACTAGGAATAAGTCCTGCAATCCAGAGAAAATAGAGTCTATATTTTGCTACGTATATGGAGTAAAATGTGAATTGTGGGTGTGTTGTCCAGTAGTCCTCAGAACACTTAAAGTAAAACTTAGAGGATTACGGGGTGGGGGG
>NW_024412430.1:6944512-6945530 GCF_014898765.1 Herpailurus yagouaroundi
TTTTTTTTTTTTTAATGTTCACTTATTTTTGAGAGAGAGAGAGACAGGGTGCAAGTTGGGGAGGAGCAGAGAAAGAGAGGGAGACACAGAATATGAGGCAGACTCAGGTTCTGAGTTGTTGGTATAGAGCCCCGTGCAGGGCTCAGACCCACAGACCACGAGATCATGACCTGAGCTGAAGTCTGGTGCTTAACCAACTGAGCCACTGTGATGCCTGGTGCAGGATTCAGATTTAAAGAAACATGGTCTACAAGGTTCAGGGCAGAAGATGGATGCAACCCAAATACCTTCAACCCATCTGCTGTTGGAACAGAACCTTTTTGTTCTGGACTGTATAGATTTATCCATGCATTTGGTCCCAATTTTACTACTTTGTAATATAGTTAACTAGGTCCTAAATCAATTAGATTAGTCAAAATGACCCCACTCTACTTTGGGTATTAGGTACCCATCTACCAAGGAGTCTTAGGATGTAATAAGGCATTTCCCATCCTCTGAGCTTTGATTATGTGATGGTTTATTTTATGGAACAACTTGTCTGGGCCACTGATGCCCAGATATTTGGTCACTTATTATTCTGGGAATGTCCTTTAGGGTATCTGGGTGAGATTAAAATTTGAATCAGTAGGCAGAATAAAGCAGATTAGTGGGCTTCACCCAATCCATTAAAGACCTGAACATTGGAGGACAATAAATTTCATATATTAAAAAAAAAAAAAAAAGACCTGAACAGAACAAAAAGGCTGACCCTCCCACAAATAAGAGGGAACTCCTACCTTACTGTCTTAAGAGGGGATCTTGGTTTTTCCCGGCCATCAGACTCCAACTGAAACAGGGTTTTCTTGAGACTTGAGCCAGATAACTTTCAGAATAGAATTGGCACCTTCAGCTACTGGTTCTCCAGTTTGCCATCGCAGGTCTTAGGATTTGTCAGCCTCTATAATCAATCTTGTGAGGTAATTCTTTATAAGTTTCATTCTCTCTCTCTCTCTCTCTCTCTCTCTCTCTCTCTCTCTCT
>NW_024412430.1:6945540-6978696 GCF_014898765.1 Herpailurus yagouaroundi
ACACACACACACACACACACACACACACTTTATTGGTTCTTTTTCTCTGGAGAAGCCTAACAAATGCAGAGAGATGGGAAATCGTGATGGCCATTCCCTATTCTCATTTGTTGAAAGTTACTTGGTCTCTTTTTCATGAAAGCCCTACTCCTCATGGGCCCAGTTAACATTTGAAACTAGAGAAAGGCTTATGCCAGTGAGAATTAAGATACATTTCCAGTGGATAAATGACGTCTTCAGTAACAAGATTATTTCACCATCCATTCATAGTGACAACAGTCAACAGTTTATTTGAATGTAGTTCTTTTAGAAAGAGGAATAACTTGGTATAGTCAGGCATGAAAATTTTGACTGTGACATTCTCTTCCTGTTTTCCTCTCATGTCCAAAGGTAGAGTTAAAAAAAAAAAAAGTTTTAATAATGGTAATATGTAGACCAGTGTTACAGTTGACAAATAGATAATTTCAAGGCAAAATAACTATATTAATAAATAACATTTTGAAGTGTCAACTATAGCTTAATTAATAACCCTGTATTCACACTTTGCAGTTGATAAAACAAATATAGTTAATAATTCTGGAAATGAGGAGAATGAGGTCAGCAAGATTATAAGATTGGCCAAGTGCACATCAACACTAAAAGGGTTTAGAAACAAGAATTTTATGATTTACATTTCAGTGCTCTTTTTACTTTATAACTAACGTTCTGTGTGACTAAATAGTAGGAGCATCAAGAGCAGGAAAAAGGTGCTCTATGGTTCAAGAAAGGACAGTGTAGTTCCACCGTAACCCATCGTCCATAACAAATGGTCCTTTTCTGTTAGTGTCTCCATTTTGCAAACACAACCCTACCTCATAGACCTAAGCCCATGGTTTGGCCCTTGAGGTAGCTTTCATTATGTATGTACCTACCAAACATAAGACCTAACTACACCTCTGTGAAGAGAAACTTCTCTTAGAAGATCAGGTCTGTAGTTTTCACACACCTGTGATGCTGCAGACGTAGAGCAGAGCCGTAGAGTGTGTGAAGCCCGTCTCCAAAGCAGCCCAACAGTGGGGTTCTTGGACATTAATACTCCATTTGTGTCCAAGAATGGAACAGCTGACAGTGCGATGGGATGGTGTTACGTAAGCACACAAGCCTGTGCCACCGAACCAACTATGTCCAATTGAATTTTAGAGCCCTGGGGCCTCATCCACGGCCCCCTAGAGAAATTCACCATATCAAGAGGCAATGGGAGTGGGGGGGGGGGGGGGCGAAGCATGCCATGCAGTGTTTTAACTTCTAAGAAAAAAATGGAAACCACATCCATGAGCGTTTGAATTGAGATAGATTCACTGTAGAATAGAATTCTGGGCAAGTTAGATTTCCCCCCTCCTCCACTACTCCCCACTTTAAATTGCTTAGTCTGTGGAGAATAAATAATTCTGTAGCAGCGACTTCACCGATCTGTTCCACAACGAAAGGAACGTTTTTTTCTTTGCTTTTAAATCCTATCACAAGGTCAAGCCAACCTACTTTAGCTTTATTCCTTTAGGTTTTCTGGTTTTCCCTAAACCAGGGATCTACGTTCTGTACTTATATTGTCACATATATTTTGAAATTGCAAACAACACTGTTAATATTTCAAATAGCTAGTTTAGTAATACAGGAATTTATGCTGACATTAAAAGCCATCCTGAATTGCTGCTAGGGATATTTTAAGAATCTCTCTATTACTAATGTGACAAATGATGACTTTAATGGCATCATAAACCAGAAATATGAAAGCATTATTAAAAAAACTGCTTCATAAAAGAGTTATCAAGTAACTATCAGTTAAGCTGTTTAGACGTGATGAAAGTTCAGTCTAAACACACTGGAGCACTTCAGATACACTAAACTAGCAATATTATAAAATGTGGAGGTAATGAATATTATTGCTTCAAAAATTGTCTTTGCTAATCTTACTCTGAATAAATTGTGTTGGTTAGGGAAATCCTTATACCTTAGGAGACCAATTCACGTTTAAAAGCCATTTTATTATTATGAAGCATTTGTTCAATCCATTGCCCGGACGTATAGTTCACATGCAGAAACTACATCACTTACTTTGGCTTAAATATTGAAATAGTGCACTCATATTCTCTTATAGTTTAAAGATATGGGGCTCTGCACTAAAGGGTATCATTCCATTAATTATTCAGACTCTATGTGGTGGTTAAACATTTATGTCCCCTACACATTTTATCTTCTATCCTTTCCCCCCCCTTATAATTAATGGGTCCATAAGACACTTAGGGTGATATGAGATACTTTAAGTTCTGGTAGAATATATTTTATTACAATAGTCTCCATTTTTGCAGAAGTATAGCAACAAATCTATGCCAATGCACAAGTGAAATGGCTTTGGAAATTCCATGCTATTTATGTATGGATTTACTTAAGGGGAGTGTTACCATTGTTCTCTTGAAAGCTACTTGCTTGCATATACATATCCAAACAGAGTGGGACATTTGGGCATTCACAAGCCTGATCACATATTCTGGCTTTTCCAATTGTTAAATTGTATTATTACATAATGGACTTTTGCAAAAATACCACTTTAAATAGTATTCTAAATAGGTTTATTCTATAATAATATCACATCTAAATTCTAGAGGAGAGAGACCCACAGAGAAGTAGAAGATTGTAAGGAAAGGAATGTGTATAACATAAAATGGACGGACAAAGATTCTCACAGAGGCTTATAATGTCCCTAGTGGAGACCAGCAGCAGGCATTGAGATTAAAGTAATAATAGGGTCTTTTTAGCAGCAGTTGTCAAACTTGATCATGGTTCAGAATCACCTGGAAGGCTTGTTAAAACACATATAATTGGGCCTACTCTCAGAGATTCTGATTTAGTGGGTCTGGGATAGAGCTTTAGAGTTTGCATTTCCAAGTTCCCAGGCGATGCTGATGTTGCTAGTCTGGGGACCACACTTTGAGAGTCATCTTTCTCTTGCGTCTGTCTGAATAGATGACCAGCTATTATGTTCAGTTTTATTTTCTGTGATTTCAGTAGAATGTAGAAAAATGGATATTAGGTATTAAGACTCAATTGCTAAAGTTGTATTTCAGAGGGTAATTTGATGTCTGTGCACAACTATATGCCACACGTGATGAACCATACATAAACATCCTTTGTTTTTTTCTTAGCCCACCCATAAAACAACACTCAGTATTCACTGTATCCCCAGAAAAACAACTGCAATCCGCCACTGCACTGCAGATTTTTACAAAATAAAATTTGCTGTACTTTTTTCCTGTTTTTGATTTCTTCTTTTGCCAGCAAAAGAAAATGTTCCACTTTTAAAGGGTTCGTATGCTTAGGTTACGCCCGCCCAAACAGGACAATCTCTCTCATTGTAAGGTAAACTGATTTTAGACATTAGTTATAGTTACAAAATGACTTCAGAGAAGGACCTAGATCAGTATGTGAATGAATACTCCGGAGAAAATGTACTTAACCTCTAGGTCTGAGATCCTGTGGGGGAGTGCATCTTAGAATTCTTCCTACCACAGGTGCATTCTGATTTACCAGTGTTTTCTTACACATGTTGAAAAATGTCACTGAGGATTACTCAAATAGCCGTTTTGTTTTGGATCTCTGTGTCCACAGCCAAAATCATTTCTGGCGCAAATGTATGTAGCCCACTTAACACGAGGAACCACCTTAGCTATGTTCCAATGAACATGAAATACATGGTCTTTGCTTTTCTAAGCGGATCTTAAGTGGTAATCAAATTGTAATTTAGTTTCCTTACATGAGTGAAACACATACTTTGAATCAAATTTTTGAGTCAAGTAATTTTGAGTTAAGGAAATACTTTTGGGCAAGTTGAGCACATTTTTCAAATTTTCTGTTACAGCTCATTTATATTACATATACTTTTGTTATGTTCTGGGATATGACAATATGCGTATAGTTTTATCTTTGTAATTAGTAATATAACAGTATAGTGTATGGTCTCTTAATTAACTCCCAGGTAACTGATCTTCTGGATTATTTGACATTTTCTCATTCTTCTGTTCCAGTGTGTTCTAACATATTGATTACTGTGTGTGACTCACTGAGTGCTTGCATCTTGTAGACGCTTTCTAGGAGATTCACATACTTCTGTGTTTATTTACATGCTTTCCAAGAGCCAGTGGCTTCTTCCCAAACTTTCTCTGGTGGTTGTACATATGATTATATTTGTATTATTTAATATTAACTACCTTATTATTTAATTAACTATTTTATAAATGTATCAGTTGGAAGTGCAGAGAAAAAGAGTTGTTTTTATGAAAGCAGGTGACTGTTTCAGAAAGACTTGATAAAGACAAGTTGCTGAAAATGCTGTTCAATGTGGATGAAAAAATGATAATATATTTGAGAAAAAAAATCTTAAAAATCTAGAGGAATTGTTCACTCACATTGCTTTACAAGCAAAGATGATATTCAGAATATTTAATGACTAGCAGGGCATGAGTAGTAGCTAATTAGAATAGTTGCTGTACTCATTATAAGGGCTGTTCACAGCCTTTGAATCCTCATCCCACTAAAAAATAAACAAACAAAAAACAGCTAATCCTGGAGCCTGAAAATCATGGAAGATGTACTATGGGAGGGCCCCTAGTATAAAAAGAAAAAAGCCTTGGTTCTACGTCAGAAGCTTGGCAATTGCATGTACATCTTACATTATTTAAGATGAAATGATCAAGGTATTTGGATAAGCATGTATTACTTTTATGATTTTTTGTTTTAAACAACTTTTCGATTAAAATAGCCAGACTGGCCCTAATTTCCCCAGCAAGAGTGTTCTTCCTGTGTTGCCGTTTTCGTTTACTCTGTTTTTACTATCAGAATGAGATACTTTCTAAAGAAATCTGTATTTCAGTGGAAAAGTGATGTGATAAAAAATTGGCTAGCATTTTTTAGTTCAGTTTCTCTAATAGGATCTCAAGAGCTACAGAGACAAAAGAGAAGGACTGGACCTCTGTCTCTCTTGAATTTAAAGCTTAGTTAATTGAGCTTTGGTAATGATTGTGCAGGAATAGTGTTGATGCTGACATCCCTCTGCCATATCCTTCGTCTCTCTCATTGTTGCCTAATTCATCTGAAGTTGTTTACTTCATGCACTGACAGAAGCTGAGACTGATGACAACAGCTTAAAATTCTCTCTTATCTGTTTGAAATTTCTTGTTAGCATTCCTACCTGGTTTCCATCGGTGTATGAAAACAAAAAGGAATCAGACACAAACAGAGCATTAAACAATGCCTTCTGCCTTGCAGGATTGTTTAATACACTCCCATATACCTGAGTTAATAATTCACACTCTGCGGAACCCCAGCACGTCTCCATTAGACTTGATGTCCTCTATTAATGTGACAGCACACATCCCATGCAAAGCCACGGTGTTGGGGATAGTAGAAAGGGCAGGGTGTTCTTTAGGGCCATGTGCTAAAAGTGACCTTTTAGATACATTTTCCCATTTGAAAACAGGTCTCAATAAAGCTAAATTCTATTAAATAGTGTTTGTTTTAAGTGGACCTACCTATAGAATTCCCATGAAGCTGGAGAATAGCAGAGCCCCCCCCTCTTCCCCCCCTAAGTAGTTCTCCTTTTCTAGAGGTGAATGGAAGCAAATTTTCCCTTTTTCTGCTTCTCATCACACCCTTTCAGTTGGCCATTAACACAGAAGTTGACACCACATATGGTAAAAGGAGTAGTATATGAATGGGGAATGAGATTAATCTGCCTGGGGCCTATAGGTCAGGCAAGAAGCAATCTGATGTTTTATTTAAATGTTTTTACAAAAGGAGCATAACAAGAACCAGGAGAGTGTATTGCATAGAGTTTGAAGTGGGAAAGTAGGGAAAAAGAAGGCCATATTCAAGTAAAAGCCCAGAGCTTTTTAATCACTCATTTTGTATTTCTGATTTCTGACATTATTTTGTAATAAATCACCATCAAAGCTGGTCTTGAGACTCCATAGTTGGAGAAATAAGTAAGCCTCAATAACTATATTTGAGCTATATTTTTGGATGTAAAAAGTATCTTACACTATCCAAAGTTTCATGTGTGTACAGAGTCAGGTTAGTTATCTGGGTTGTTCATGTAGAGATATATCATCACAAAAGGAAAAATAATATAGAATTTGTGATGATGATTTTCTGAATTATTTTTGAGGGATTTTCACCAATTATCAGTCTTCATGACACAGCCAGTTTTGGTGACTATTTGGCAAAATTCGCTCACAAAAATTTTTGTGTGTATTATACAACCCTAAGAATTGTGGACATATATCATGCTAACCATACTTTGGAACCCAGATTCCTAAGAAAATGTGAAATCTCATTAAGGAAAGTAAAAGAACGAAGAGAAGAGCATCCTATACTAAAGCTATATTCTAGTTAACACCATGTGGAAACAAAACCAGATTGGACAAAATGAGTTTAATCTGTAGAAATAAGGAAATCCATTATGGGAATAAGGAATAAGGTTTATTTATTTATTATAAAGTTTATTTATTTTGAGAGAGAGAGAGTGAGTGAGTAGGATTGGGGGAGGGGCAGAGAAAAAAGGAGAGAGAGAATCCCAAGCAGGCTTTGCACTGTCATCGAAGAGCCCCGGTGTGGGGGGAGGGGAGGCTGGAGTGGCTTGATCTCCTGAACCTCAGGGCTCGATCATGACCTGAGCTGAAATTAAGAGCCACAAGCTTAACTGACTGAGCCACCCAGACACTCCAGAAATAGGATTTATTGAAAGGGTCTTTATAATTATATTTTTAAGCTCAAGTTTACCTGGATGGAATAAAGGAGAGGATAGACATAAGAGAATTTAGGAAACATAATTTTTGTTAACAATAGCTATTAGCCTAATAATTTCAGTGAGAGGTCAGATGTGGTGGGTCATCACCAGCTTATTTTTCTGTATTAAAACAGCCCCTGTTGTTCCTCCCAGACTGTTTATGCCAGTTTTGGATTTCACTGTGGCATAACCCAGGGCTGAAAAGGTATTGCCAATTCTCATACATCTCCCATGTTGGTGAAGAGTAGACAGGTAAGAGAACAAACTCAATGTGAGATCAGCATCAAATTATTCTTTTTAGCTTTCTTGGAGAAAATAGTTAAAAGAATGTGAAGTTTGGTTTTGGTGTTAATATACGTATCTTTCTGGGAAAATTAGTGGAAATTGTTATTGTTTTTATTATGGTAAATGATAATGTCTTATTAAGAAAAAATTAATCACTGCCCTGGCATTGAACAAAAACCATGCTTTCTTTAATCAACTAAATGTATTTTTTTAAATTTTATTTTTGAGAGAGAGAGAGAGAGCGAGAGAGAGCGAGCCAGCAGGGGAGGGGCAGAGAGAGAGGGAGACACGGAATCTGAAGCAGGCTCCAGGCTCTGAGCTGTTGGCACAGAGCCTGATGCAGGGCTTGAACTCACAGGCTGTGAGAAGTTGGATGCTTAACTGACTGAGCCACCCAGGTGCCCCTCAAATAAATGTATTTTATGTTTACCAATAGGTTTACCAGTGAAAGGATAATTCATTTTTATTCGGGAGCTTACCTTTTTTTCTTTTTTCTCTTTTCTTTCTTTCTTTTGTTTTCTTTTCTTTTTTTTTTTTTTTTTTGAGAGAAAGAGAGAGAGAGAGAGGGAGAGAGGTAGAGGCAGAGGGAGAGAGAGGAGAGTAGAGAGAGAAATTGAATCCCAAGAGGCTCCACACCCAGCGGGGAGCCCCACACTGTGCTCTGTCCCATGACCCGACCCGTGAGATCATGACCTGAGCCAAAATCAAGAGTCGGAAGCTCAACTGACTGAGCCCCCCTGGCACACCTGTTCAGGAGTTTACTATTTGCCAAGCTTCTTCTATGTGTTTTATATGTATTAATGTATTTAACTCTTATAAAAATCATTTCTATTTTAGAGTTAAGGAAAGAGCCTTGAAAGAGAAAGTAAATTCCCAGCTGGTAAAGTGGGAGAACAAAGTGGAACGCAGGCAGTATGAGTCTAGAGCTCAAGCATCTAACCAGCGCTTCATTCTGGGTTTTGAAATAGATGATAGCTGAAATACCATCATAAATTTGTGACATTATGGAACTACTTATATAAATAGAAATACCAGATATAAAATGATGATATTTGCCCGGAATCTTGCATTTATCTGTTTAATCTTTCGTTTAGTCAAACAAAAAGATAAAAGAAAAATTACATCTCATACCAGGTGGTGGAGATGTAAAGGTGACTAAGACACAATCCCGTGTCTTAAAAAAGAGTTCTCATCCTAATGGAGAAAAGAGAAATAAAACACATGCTTGTCACATAACCATGTGTTTTAGTGTGCTGTATATATTCACAAGATACTTGAAAACACAACTTTTGGGCATGTATTTCATTCTGAGGGGAGCCAGGAAGAGAAAGATTGTGCAGAAAAAAAGTTTCCCGGGATAGTTCGTGCTTAAGCGTCATTTTAAAGAACGCAGTGTGAAGGGTTGGGATGGTGAGTGTGGTGCTGTTGATTTGATTTAGATGTCTTTCTTTAGGAGAGAAGGTAAAATTGTTGCCGAGAGCGGAATCTCGATTTGTATGCATAGCATGGTGCAAAATGAACGTATGATATTTAGTGGATTTCAGCTGAGTTGATAATGCTATCTTTCTTCAACAATTCCACAGTGATGAAAAATGTACACAATGGGTACGTAGTAGACACCTGATATTTTGAATTTCAGGTTAGAGTCAATTATCTAGCACAACCTGAAAGGCATAAGCAGTTCATGGTTCACATCATGACTGTCACTTATTAATTAGCTAGTGAACTTGGAAAAGTTATTTTACCTCCAGGTAAATGGAGGAATATATATGGGGGAAAAATGGCTTCCTGCCTATATAATTGCAAGGCTTTTCAGGGAATACTTGATAAAGGGTGAGTTATATGTTTGACATATAATAGGTACTCAGAAGTGATAATTGTTATGAATACGTTAAACATTTGTGTAACAACGACTGTAAAAGTCACTGTGTTTGGTGTTTGCCCTGTGGGGCACAAACACGGCATGCTGGAGCTGTTTCATATAGGCTCTCAGGACGATCTATTAAAATTCCAGGAGCGGATTGTTAAACACAACCATCCTTGAAATCAGCCATGCGGGAAGTATATATATCACAGAAATTGCACATGCTACCTTTCAGGGATTCCTTTCCCCTGAGAGCCAGTTGATAAGGCCCGAGCCGAATTTTAAAGGGTAAAATGTGGAGGAGGGTGGAATTGAGGGAGTAGTCGTGACATGGAAATAGCACTGGACATAAACAAGATGAAAACATATGCCTATGCTTACTTATGTATAGTGAATATCTTTACTTCCTTGTTGGATTAATTTTTATCTACTCTCCTCTGGTCAAAACAAACTATCCAGTATCTCCCCTTTTCACCCAGACTAAAAGCCAACATTTTCAGTGGCCTCTTAAAACTCATTCCTTTGTAACCTCTCACACCTCATCTCCTTCTACTCTTTATTGCTTCCACTCTCCTCCAGTGAAGAACATAAGACGTTCCCACCCAGGCCCTTTGGCATAGCTTATCCCTCTTCTGGAAAACGCTTCCTCCAGTTGTGTGCATGGCTTTTTCACTTTCTTCAAGTGTTTGCTCAAATGTGACCTGTTAAACCTGGTCTATCCTTACTGCTTTGTTTAAAAATCACAATCCCCACCCTAGAATTTACAGTCCCCTTTCCACTGCTGTATTCTTTCATAAGACTTATCATCCTCTAACATAATATTTGATTTATTTATTTATTTGTGGTATCTTTCTTACCCACTAGGATGTAAACACTATGAGGGCAGGGATTTTTGTATGATGCTTATTTACTGATGTATCATAGGCGTCCAAAAGAGTGCTGAAACATAGTAGGTGTTCAATAAAAACTTACTCAGTGAACATTGGTTAAAATAAAAAAATATATATATGTATATGCATGTAATATATACGTATATATTATATATATTAATTTATAGTGTAGGGCAAGAGTTTTGATGGTTTATGATGAGTTTTAACTAAAAGGTCTAGACATGCCCAGTTCTGTCCTATAATTAACCTCCCATCAAGGTTGCTATATACAAAAATGAGAATGAGAATAACCTAGTATTGTTGAAATAGTTTTAAAGCATGTGGATTGACCTCAAGTCTCGACCTCCTTCCCCTAAACCCATAACCAAACCCTTAGGTTGAACTTTAGGGTACAGGAACTTGAAGCAAGACGAAGCATATATTAGAGGCAGGGGTGGGGGGCGGTGCACACGTGATAGAGACAACACAGACCTGGGGTAGTCAGTCTTCAAGATGGCCCCTCATGATCCCTTCTTTCTGGGATTTATAACTTTGTCTAGTTTTCTCCTGCATTGTACCAAGTTCATTTGTACAATAAACCTAGCAGAAGGGATGGTAAGCCCCTTCAAGATTAAATTGTAGAAGACATTTTGGTCACCCTCTATCTTAGATCACTTAATTTGGGAAAACCAGTTGTTGAGTAGGCCTATGGAGACACCTGTCTGATGAGAAGCTAAGGCTTCCTGACAGTAGCCATATGAGGGAGCTTGGAAGTGGATCCCCCCACCCCAGCCCAGTTGAGCCCTCAGATAGCTGGAATCTTGTCCTACCTCTTGACCACACTCTCATGAGAGACTCTGAACCATAACCATTCCCCTAAGCTACAATAGAGTCCTGGCTCTCAGAAACTGCATGAGATGTTAAAAATTCATTGTTTTAAGCTGCCAAATTTTGGGAGATGTGTTACATTGCTATATATATGTCTAATGAAAGCACCATTTTCATATCAACAGGAAGAGGCAGAAAAGCAGGTCCAATGAATATTCTAAATTTTGCCACTTCAATGATCATTTCTTCCTCTTGGAGACTACTAAAAGGTGGAAGATTTTTCCTATTTCTTTGTTCCCTGTGTATGTCAGGCATACAGATTTGTTAATCATACTCTTTTCAGGTACTATAGACTGATACCTCAGAAACAAAGGTCATCCTTCCCCCTTTTATTTTACTTTATTTCATTTTTTAAAGTTTATTTATTTATTTTAAGAGAGAGAGGGAGGAGCAGAGAGAAAGAGAGAAAGAGAGAGGATCCCAAGCAGGCTCCATACTGTCAGCACAGATCCCATGAGCCATGAGATCATGACCTGAGCTGAAATCAAGAGTCAGACACTTAACTGACTGAACCACTCAGACATCTGTTCCCCCTTTCCTTTTAATAATTTGTGTAGTTCAAATACAGTTTTGGTAGGATGAACTCTTTAAATATATTTTGAATGAATGAAGTTGTCAATTTAGTGTTTATTTAATCAGGTTTTTAGTCATACTGAAGACTAATGGGGTGGATAATATTAGGGACTTCTTGTTGCTACATTACATGTAAAAGGACTAGAAGCAGAAGGCTAGGCCATGGATGTAGAGATACCACCGCATAATCAACTGCCAGTTACCTAAAGTAGCAGAGGGGAGCATAATCACAGATAATGTAAAATGTCAGGCAATTTGCCTGGATGATCTTTTCTGCCAGAGTTGAAGCTGAGTTCCTGAGTCAAAAATTTCAAATATTGTGAATCAGAAAACAGTGAGCACTAGAAAACAGTCCCTAGGAGGTACCCAAGGTGGAGTTAATGAATCTGGATGGTTTCTTCTACTTTTGATGACTTTTTTTTTTCTTTTTTTGCATCACTGGGTGAGAATGGGTAATAGTGAAATTGTTGAAAATTGAGACAACATATTCCCAACTGAGCAGACACCAATGATCTCAGTGGAAGAAGGAAAAAGTTCCATAGAGAAAACAAAGTGAAGGAAATTAGGAAATTGGACTGGAGAATGTTGCAGATGGCAAAGGCAGTAAACTTTTTGATTTTGAAATGTCTCCTATCACCCTCCAGAGTTTTCTGATAATCTACAGTTGATCCCAGTCCCAATAAATTTGACAGTATTCATTTAAATATGCAAATTTTTGCTTCAATTTTATTCCTCATCTGGGATTTAAATGTGAAAAAGGAATAAAAAATACAAGTACAAAGATGACAGAGAAATATAGGTTAAGTGGGAAACAGCTATAGAGTTTTTATTTGACAAAATCCATGTTATTATTTTAGTAGATGTTTTACTGATGGAGACTTTACCTTGATTTTATTATTAAACTTCCTTGGAATTAAACTATTTTTTTCAGTGTCTGTCAATCAATTTAAAGTGTGCCCCAAGATAGAATATGAAACAATATGAAAATAGAGGAGTTTGCATTTTGAACTAAACTCCTTCTTAGATAAGTCACACTCCACGGGCTAATACCCCCATCTGTGACAGCCTGTGTTTTGGTGACAATAACTTCTCCTGCCTCAGAGCAACAGTTCTCATAAATTATATAAAATTATCCTTCCATGGCAGAGTCTTCGAAGTGACCGCCACTCCCTATGGCAGCCTGCTCTGTTTGACAGCAATGATATTTCTGTCTTTTGGAAATAGCAATAGTAGCCATGTCAGAAACTTAGGATCAGTTTGATGAAGGTTCTCTTACCTCTGCATCCTTGGATATTGTAATATAGGAAAATTAAATATGGTGTTTACTGTTTTCCCTTGAAATGCTGACGCCATGCTGGTGCAAGCCATTAACTGTTATGAAGAGGGCCAGAAAGGCAGTTGGGTTTCTCTGAATCTACTAGGTAATCTTGCTTCAAGGCCAGAGAATCTACTAGGTAATCTTGCTTCAAGGCCACAGCACCCAGAGATTATGATGGGGCTGTAATTTTGATCATAGACTGTCAGAAAAGAGATTAGGACACGTCTCAAATCAACCTAGCATAAGTCATTTCATTACAGCTTCTCAGAGAGTAGCAACTATCCAAGTTGATAGTTCCAATTTTAGGATTGTCCATGGGGGTAAAAATAAAAGGAGAATTCTTGTTGTTATGATATGGAGCCAGGGAACACAGGACAGGTGATCATATAACACAGACAATAAAGGACATTGTTAATATGGGGGAGCCATGTAAAAGGAAGGAAGAAAGACTGTTAAAGAAAGCATGCACCATTCACATTTGTGTAAAAACATATTTTTATTTGTGCATATCTAAAAAAGGCAACATACAATTCTTACGAATAGTGACTGCATACGTGTCAGGGTCAGTTTTTGCAAAATAGACTTAAACTTTTTTCTTGTGCATTGAATACTTTTGTGTTCATTGGGTCAAATGGTCATTTGTGAATTTTGTGCTTATTTGAGTCATAGGAAAGCATATGACATCTATGAATTTTACAAAATAGGCCTTGGGCAATAATGGCATATAAAGACCTCACTTTAGTTCTCTTTCTGTAGACCCTGTTGTGTTAAGTGTTCATTAATGTGTCTTTAAGGGCAATATGTATGGATCTGTGAAGCATGTTGGGGAAAGGGATGAGACCCATGCTGACTAGTTGTGGCATTTGAGTCCAGCAACGTCTGCTGTGGTCTCTTAATGCAGTTACTGCCACCATCTTGAATTTTAAGCCATCTTGGCATAAATAATTTCAATGGAGAAGACAGTTGTCATTCAGATCTTTCAGTTAACCTTTTATATCTGATTCCAGGCTTTGTGGGCAACCCAATTAAAATTAGCCTCCTCAGGGTGCCTGAGTGGCTCAGTCAGTTGAGCTGAAGTCCGGGTCATGATCTCATGTTTCATGGGTTTGAGCCCTGCGTCAGGCTCTGTGCTGACAGCTCAGAGCCTGGAGCCTGCTTCTGATTCTGTGTCTCCCTCTCTCTCTGCCCCTCCTCTGCTCACGCTCTGTCTCTCTCTGTCTTTCAAAAATAAATAAATGTTAAAAAAATTTTAAAAAATAAAATTAGCATCCTCAAGAAGATTTACTTAAATGAAGAGAATGGAATAATGGAAAAAACTTTTTCACAAGTAACACAGACAACTTGGCAATCATTATGTTTACAAAACATTAATAAATTGGCTTTTGGATTTACATCCTAATCTCCTATGAATTTGGCTGAATAAATCAGCTACTTTAAGTCTGTTCAGCTCTGAGTTGCCAAAAAAAAAAAAAAAATCCAGTTTGCAGACCTATGAACCTTAGGAACACCATTGACCTGGATTCATCTTATGAAGTGAGGGGTTTATTATCTTCCTGGCTGGGAAACCAGAGGGCTCTGCATGTTTTGTATCTCTTTAACTTCACCAAAGCTACAACATTTTTCTCACTTTAATTTGGGAGGAAAAATTTACAAAAAACAATTTCATAGTGAAAGGATATGATTTTATAATTCACAAAATCGTTTTGTCAACTGTGAGGCAACAATATCCCTATCAAAATGTCCCCCCCCCCCCCCCCTTTTCTTTTTGAAAAACAAAACTGGAACCATCTTCATCAACATTACCATCTCTAGGGCTTCAGAGATGCTGTCTAGAATGCACTAAGGAAATATACCACCATGTCGTGATATTTGGCTTATTTTCTATTTAGGAGAAATGTCTACACTAATGGTTCTTAAATTGTGGTTTGTGAGTTTTAGAAATGTTGCCAAAACCAGCTGGGGCTGCTCTAGGGGAGGGAAATGTTATGAGTTAAGTTTGATTACTGATTTTGCCTGAATATCCACCCTGACTTCAAACTCCTTTCTTTGATCAGACACTTTCATACAAGACTTTTGTAAGCTCTTATTAAATAAAAACTACCTGGGTTTAAACACACATTCACATTATGGCCCCACAAGACTTAAAAGGATACTGAATCATATGCAGATATTTTAATTTCAGTAAACTCTTCCTTTGAGTGGAAAGAGAAGTGCATCACACACACACACACACACACACACACACACACACACACACAAGACAATCAATACAACACAATACACACTCATGTCACTCCTTACTTGCAAAGTGCACACCAGTGCCTGCTAATAAGAGATCTAAGAACTTAATAGGTCTTTATATTTATAACACTTACTACTCTGTGACCAATAGGAAACACAATGTTTCAAAATACTTGGGAATTACACATATTTAAAGTTACTTTACGTTTCTTTACCATACTATTCTTTCCTTTTGCCATTTTATTTCAAAATATGCCATGTGTCTTTCCTCCCCCCCCCTTTTTTTTTTAATTTTAATTTCCCTTTGGCAATTAAATAATATTCTAAAATAAAAACTATGGGAATTCATAATAAAATTACTATTCCTTTTCCCCATTACCACTTCTTCAATAAAATTAGAGGAATGCCAGTGATTGCAGTAATCTGATTGGGAATTTAAATGCAAAGAAAATTCTAAATTGTGGTTCCCACAGCAACTATAAAAAGACACTCAACATGACTGCATATTTATATTAAGATATAAAACTTAACAACTTCCCCAGTTATACAAATGCTATATAAAAACAAAGGGGTGGAATTATGGTTGCTATGGGAATCACAACTCTGAACCTACTGACTTTTGGAAGTTTAAATATACTGACATAGAATTTCACACTGAATATTACATAGGGACAGGAACGTGCACGGGATTAGAGACCAACATGTGGCAAATGACATGAAATGAAATAATGAAAGAAAATGTCACTCTAGTGCCTAAATGTCTCCTATTTATGGATCAGTCCCTCTCATTCTGATAACATATCACCTCTGAAAACAGAGCAAAATATCCGTAGGTTATGCTCTGTGGAGTGATGGGATGTGGTGATTCTCTTTCCACATTGGTATGATGCCTCAACTACTCGTAAAGGAGTGAGTGTGAGCACTGTGAACACAGAGACCTCAGGATGATTCTCAGCTTAGCCAAACAGTTGTTACTAGCCGAATAACTTCTTCCTCTTTCCCTACAACCAGGGTGACAATACTCATTTGAGAGACTTAATTTGATGAAATGAAAATGGGATAAGATATACAAAATTGCCTAGCCAAGACATGCCATTAATATGTGGATTCCTACTCACTAGAAGGCATTTGTTAACTGTAGGAATCTATTAAAAAAATTTTTTTTTTTTTAAGAATTGCTAGCTGCTGCAGGAAATTAAAAAAAAAAAGCTACTAATCCTCACCTTTGACTTGTGGAAATAATATTCTAGTTAGGTAATAAAATAAATGATATTTTCATAAAGTTTATCATTTGTAAAATACTTAAAAATGTATGATTTTTAAGAAACGTGCAAAAAAGAAGAACCGATTCCCTTCTTTGAGCTATGCCTATTTCTCATTCTTCTACAATGAGCCACGGGTAAGAAGTTTTGGGAAAGCAGAGGCAACAGTAATTGCATAATTTCTTATTCAAAATGGTATTAAAAACAGTCCCTTTCATTCTGATAACATATCACCTCTGAAAACAGAGGTTTCAGCTTTCTGCTTGGGCAATTACTTTTTTTCCCCCAAAAGGTCTCAGCAGTTCTGCATTTTCTCTTTTCTTGAGTGGAGGTGGAGAAGAGGCTTTTCCCCATAACTAGGAGACTGCTCCAGAGAGGAGAGCTGTTCAATCATTTATTATTACTCATTATTGTTATCATCTCATTCTCCGTGTAGAAGTGCGAGTGCTGTGATGATCGAATCGTAACTTCAATAATGTATCTGAGGGAGTCTCGCGGGTAGTTTTTTCTCTTCATTCAGGGCCACAGTGTTTTGGACAGAGCTGTCTTGCAGAGAGAATTTTTAAAAGTTAACAAAAAAACTAAAACATTACACGTGCCTTATAATGTGTGTAACATCTCTTCTGAGAAGACAATCAGATCATAGTGTTACGTATGTAATATTTTAGTTCATTAGTTTAAATTATTTTTTCCCAGTGTTTTAATTATATTAGGAAAGCTTCAAGCCTATACACTGGAAGTGTCTTCTAAAATACCTACTTTATCGAGCACTGCATGCTCACGATAGTTTTGAATAAACTAAGGAACAGAGGCTATTAAAATAATATAGCCTGGATTAGGGTTTCTCAAATTTTGATAGCAAACCACAGTGGGAGCTGCATTTTACATTATGCCCCTGCATACACAAACACACCCCCATACTTACACATAACTGAAATTGAGGTTTCACAGAGCAAACTCACATTTGCTACAAAACAAAACAAAACAAAACAAAACAAAACAAAACAAAACAAAACAAAAGAAACTCTAGTTGTAATCCACTAAATTGGTTTTACTGCCTTCTAACGGACTTCTATACCTGTTTGAAAAACTTAGGGCACATTTTGAAAAAGTGGCAGAACTTAGATAATAAACCAAATTTTCTGAATGTATCCATCCATCCATCCATTCGTCCATTATCTATCTATCTATCTACCTATCTATCTATCTATCGTCTATTTATCTATCATCTATCTATTGATTCATCTATCTGGAGAATTTATGACCTTAAGCAAGTTATTTACTTTTCTCTGCCTTAGTTTATTTAACATGGGAAAATATTAATACCTTCTCATAAACTGCAAATGAGTTAATGTGCAATTCTTTGACTAGTGCCCGGCACATTTTAAATGTTATACAGAGTAATTATTAGCTCTTACTGTTATTAACAAACATGGAATGCTCACAATGTGCCCTATGATGGCCGTGGGAGCTGAGATGAATAGAATAAATTCTGCCTTACGGCGCTGACAATATATTATGGGATAGAGATTGGAAAGTAAATAATTCTGACATATGGTATGAGTTTTGTGATAGATGATGTATGATCAGTTTACTGTGGTAACAGCTACCTCCCCAGAAGATACACTCATACACCTCAGTTGCTTACATTCTTTTTGAAAATTCCCTAATCTTCAAGGATATTAGAGCCTCCAGGGAGGAGTCCTCGTGAATTAACACGTTAAGTTAAGGATCCTCTTCTCTGCTGTTCTTTCAATGCCACACTGCTGCTGTGGTTTCTGCTTATGCAGGTGCCACCATGCTTCTCCACTGTCCTGCTACCTGTCACTTCATTCTGAACAGTCCCCACCTGCCACTGCAGCTGCCCTTATGCTCAGCTGAGCCCCTCTTCCATTCAAGCTGAGGGGCTGCCCCTTAAGCCTGCTGCTGATCCCTGCGATTCATTGAGGCCCCTGCTGCTCTCAGAGTGGTGGGCTTCTTTCTGAAGCGTCTCCCCTTTGTGTCTTAGAAAGAACCCATAGCAGGATTACTTGAGCATTGAGTCATTCCGAAAGTTTGTGTCTAGCACTTTTTAGTTTTCTCCGAAGCTGTCTCCTTCCAAGGTGCTGATGTGCCTTCGAGTTTTACCCAGAACACTTGATTCTTCCTGATTCCCAGCTTCTTTTGCTAGGAGGGCTTACAATGCCATATTCTGTACTCCCTTATGACATTTTTTTTTTTTCTCAGAGACTCAATAGTGTCCTCAGGCAGTTTGGCTTCTGAATGACTCCCTCAATTTTCCAGACATTTATGAATATATCTGAATCCCAAGTGTGATACTATGTGGGTCACTTTCCAAAAGAACTTTTAAACCCAATGGTGTGCTGGCAAATGTTTAACAACCAGCAGGCTACAGGGTGGTGGAGGAGGGCAGTGGGGAGTTTTGATTTGTCGTATTTGTGGATTTCCATGGTGTAAATACTCCCAGCTTGGACAACTTCAGGGTACTGATGTGTACATGGAGTTGGGAAGTGATGCCTGTATTCAGCTCTCTTGGACTGACAGGAGCTAGCTCCAGTATAGCACTGCTTATGCCCTGTGCTGAACCATGAATAAAAATAGATATCTGGGTGATTGAGGTGCTGCAGTACTCCGTGAGCCAAATATATCCAAGTGTATGTAGCCTGGTCACTCTGTTGCACACATACATACACTGTCGGGCACACGCATAATAGACACATGGCAGTCAGTAAGAACTGTGTCATAGACATAGAAAATAAGGAGAATTTTTCCTCAGCTGTGATCCTTCAGCAATTTGAAGGCATGTCTGTTATAATCCTTTGTATCCTATCACACTCATTTGCTGCTGTATATTCCTTCCCAACTGGATTTTCTTTCATATTTTAGCATATAGATAACATTGTTTTAGGGGAAAGAGTATATTTTTTTCAACGTTTATTTATTCATTTATTTTTTTGAGAGACAGAGGCAAAGCCTGAGTGGGGGGAGGGGCAGAGAGAGAGGGAGACACAGAATCTGAAGCAGGCTCCGGGCTCTGAGCTGTCAGCACAGAGCCTGATGCGGGGCTCGAACCCACAAACTATGAATTCACAACTATATATTTTTTCATTTAAAGTGTGTAATTTAATGAATTTTAGTATAATCACAGATTTATACAACTAACACTGCAGTGAATTTCAGAATATTTTTATCACCCCCCAAAAGAAACTTTGTACCTATTAGCAGTTACTCCATATTCTCATTTGCTCTCCTCCCCCAAATCCTACTCAATCATTAATTTACTTTCTGTTTCTATAGATGTACCTATTCTAGACATTTTATATAAATGGAATCATTCAATATGTGCTCTTGTGTGATGGGCGTCTTTTAAGTTTTGTCTAGGCAAGTGTTTCCATTTCTTTGGGGTATTTTCCCAGGAGATGAATTACTGGGTTGTATGGTAACTCTATGCTTAACATTTTAAGAAACTGTCGAACAGTATCTTGAAGCAGCTGCAACATAACATTCCCGCCTTCAATGTACGAAGATTCCAGTTTTCCATAGCCTCAGCACGACTTGTTACTATCTTTTTGGTTATAGGCAGTCTAGTGGGTATGAAGTAATATCTTGCCACATTTCCGTAATGCCTAATAAGGTTGAACATCTTTTCATGCACCTGTTTGTATATCTTTGGAGTAATTTCTGTTCAGGTCTTTTACTCATTTTAAAAATTGACATGTTTCTTTTCATTGTTGAGTTGTTTTCTTATATTCTGGAAACATCTCTTATCAGATATATAATTTGCACATATTTTCTAGATTCTAGTGGATTTTCTTTTCACTTTCTTGATAGTGTCACTTTCAAATACAAACATTTTTAAATTTTTTTTTAATTTTTTTTTTCAACATTTATTTATTTTTTGGGGGGACAGAGAGAGACAGAGCATGAACGGGGAAGGGGCAGAGAGAGAGGGAGACACAGAATCGGAGGCAGGCTCCAGGCTCCGAGCCATCAGCCCAGAGCCTGACGCGGGGCTCAAACTCACGGACCGGGAGATCGTGACCTGGCTGAAGTCGGACGCTTAACCGACTGCGCCACCCAGGCGCCCTGCAAACATTTTTTAATTTTAATGAAGTCTCATTTATCTGCTTTGTACTTTTGTTGCTTGTGCTTTTGGTGTCATACTTACCAAGGCTTTACCAAACCCAAGATGCAAAAATTTATTTCTATGTATTCTTATAAAAGTTGTAGAGTTTTACCTATTACATTTAGCTCTCTGATCCATTTTTTGTGTATTCTGTTTTTGTCTCCATGTAAAGAAGGATGTGTTTTCTGGGGCATCTGGGTGGCTCAGTTGGTTAAGCGTCCAACTTCGGCTTAAGGCATTATTTCGCAGTTTGTGAGCTCAAGTCCCGTGTCAGGCTCTGTGCTGACAGCTCAGAGCCTGGAGCCTGCTTTGGATTCTGTCTCCGTCCCTCTCTCTCTGCCCTCCCTCACTCACGCTCTCTCACTCCTTCAAAAATAAATAAACTTAAAAAAAAAAGGGGTGTGTTTTCTTAAAACCATGGGTTCCATGGTAAAATTCCAGGATGAAGAATTTGGCTTTAATCTTAGAGAAAATGAAGCACAACCTCTCCTTTTCTGTGCAAATTAACCACTGATTTTCCATTAAAAATATCCAAAAAAGACATCAGCCACTGTGGAATTTATTTTGGTTATTGCACATTTTCCTTCTTTGAGCGCCTATCAGTCAAAATTCTACTGCCCTCAAAGCTTTTATTGTTTTCCTGTTTTCACTAGCAGGCCTTACTTGTGTAACGGACCCAGAACTGAAGAAGTATTTTTGCTTTTTTTGACAAGTAATTAAATATCTAACAATGTTCTGGATCAAACAGTTTACGCTGAATTAGTAGTCTGATTTTTAGCTACAATTATATGTGTAAACAGTTTCCTTTTTCCCCAAAGGTTATAAATATCTTTATAAAATAGGTAGAAGGAAAGTGGAAAGGGGAGGGTAACCCCCCCAACTCCAAAAAAAAAAAAAAAATTAAATAAATAAAAAGGAAATCTATTGAAGTTAAAACTAAAAGGAGGTGTTTGATATGATAACTAATGATGAGATAATGGGTTTCTTTGGGATATGGAAATAGAATCCACAGGAGAATGAGGACCTCAGCTAAGAGCTGGTAGGTGGATCGGCCATGAACTGAAAGTTTGGCTTGCCTACTCTACTTTTTCACAAACATTACTGGCATTTGGCAAGTCTTCTCGTGTGCAAGGATTTCTCAGAAGTGACAGGTCATCTGGGAGCCTGAAGGTAATACTGTATGGCCTAAATTGTAGCTAATCATGTTTATATCCTTTCCTCAGTAGTTCTCTGTGAATCTTCTAGGCCAGGTGATGAGGGGATGCGGTCAGAAGAGAAGTCTGTCCTCTGTTGAAAACCTAGACATGGCTGGCTGGCAGGAGGCTTTTTAAAGGGGCTGTGCTGAGCATAGCAGGTTGTTCATGTGGAGAGGGAGGAGGCTTACCACAAATGTATAGCTGAGAAGTTGATTAAATATTACAACGTTGCTGTGTTATAAGTTGTTAAGGGGCAGTGGCTCCAGAGACCCTTGTCATACTAATGAGGATTCCAACCTGACTGATTTGACCTAATCATTAGGAGATAATAATAGATCTAGCCCTTCAATTACGGGATAACTTTGATGATTGTTGAGCAGCATGCAGACTAAAGCAGAGCCCAGCATGGATTTTACCATTTATCTATCTAATCTATTTTAGACCAAAATGTGCCAGGGAGAATACAGAAGACATTAAACTATTGAGACTTTCCAAGCTATAAATATTTGCCAAATATGACTTAATTTTTAAGCTGCCCTTTCCTTTTAACTTCTAAAATTATCTTTATAATATTTTCCCATATATTGTAACTTTAACACACGATGTTAGAAAAAAACAGGTTATGAACCATCAATTTAGTAAGTCTCTACCTTGGAATGTTTTATAATTAAATCATAACCCTACTTCAGAACAGATAACTAAATCTTTAAAGGGGAAAATACATAGATTTTTAAATTTAGGGAATGTGTTAATCTACTGCATTGATTTTATCCTCATCTCAATTAAATTAATTCTCTCTGTCACCATTTATCATGTCAGAAGTTTGCCCCTGTGCTATAACCATGTGAGTTATTCCTGCAAAAGCATGTCAGAATAATTCACAGTTGCTTCTTCTTTAATAATTTCCTCTGCAAGTTAGCAAGTCTAGTAAGAAAAATTCCAATCTATTATATTTTATTTGCGTGGAATATTAACACAGTGTATTAAATATAATGTAGAAATTTAGTTGCATGAATTTTTATCTTGACTTAAAAAAATATTTGTTTACTGAAATGTGATATATATGATGAAAGGGCATATATCATAAGCTCAATAAATTATTACAAAGTGAATATAGTGAATAAAGTCACCCCCCAGGTCAAAAAATGAGGTTATTACTGAAACCTAGAAGCCATTCTGGTGATCCATTGAAGTCTTCTAATCATGCCAGAGGAAACACTGTCTCAGCTTCTAGAACTGTAGTTTAATTTGCTTCCGAAATTCATACAAATGAAATTATAGAGTAGTAGATGTTCTTTTGTATAGGATTTCTTTCATTCAACAACATATTTATAAAACTCATTCATAGTTGTATGTGTTGATGTGTAGTTAGTTCATTCTAATTGCTGTAGAATATTCCATTTTTTAATAGATTTTATTTACACTTATTCTTTGATGGATATATGAGATGTTTCCAGTTTTTCATATTCATGAATATTTTGGTGCACATGTACACACATTAATTAGGTATGGGATTGTCAGGCTGTGGTGTGTGCGTATGTTCAGCTTTACCAGATATTACCAACTATTTTTCCAAAGGCATTATATCAATTTATACTTCCTCCAAAAGTGGCCTGTTCATTGACTAAAGGTATAACATTAGCAATTTGAAATTAAATGTTATTAACTCTTCTTTAGGATTAAACTGCTACTTTCCATAACTCTTTAGGCAGAAAATATTTATAGGTTAAAGGAAGTTAAATTTGTGAAATAACGTGCACTTGAGAATCCCCACAAATAAGTGAATAATAAGAGGGATTTATAATTCTTTCCCTCTAAACTTGAATGCCAATTGAGGCCTAAAATGGCTGGGAATCTATAGATCTCTTTATCCATTTATCGTCTTTAAACTGCTGTTCCCTTAGTTGAAAGGTTGTTAGCAATAATCTTTATCTCAGGGTTATGGGACACATAAATGAGACCATGAATCAGAAGCTTGACTCATAGTCAGTGTGGAATAAATGTTATTATTCATCAATAACATGTGAATTTAGTTCTTTACATGTCGTTTTATTGTTTGAACACCTATTAGTATAGAATAACCAATTTAAGTTATATGATGATAGAAAAGTGAGTAGCAGAAACACCCCCTGAACTCCTGGGTATGGGGGACATTTCCTATTGTTACATGCACCACAGTGCATTTCATTTCATACCTTAACTGGAAAGTGGTTCCCTTCGCTGAGGGAAGTGATTCTTTCTCCCTCTCTTTTTCTGTGTCTCTTCCAGGGCTGCGGTATGACCTTTGAGGGCTTTCACCACTTTGCCTGCATACGTCTCTTCTCCACTAAAAATTAATCGATGAATGAAAGAGTATGATGGTATCAGTATAAAGATAAATATTTAAATAATAACAATTATATATGCATAAGACATAATATATTATTATATATTAAATTATTAATGGCAATTATATATAAAAATGTATTAATACTTGATATATAGTAATTTTTAAGTTAAAATTTCATTTTTTCCCCTGATTTAAAAGAAACTAGAACCTTTTCTGGACTTTAAATGTATTCTGGGCTGTAGGCACTGTGTTTACTGTGTCTTAATAAACTTACGGAATAAGTAAATCTGCTCTTTCTCTTCCTCTTCCTCTCACTTGTCTCTCTTACTTTAGATTTATATCAGAGTGTCCTTCTCAGATGAGAAGGTAGTAACACTTCACAAAGAGCCATTCTGTGTGTAAGTAGAGCAGACAGCCAGCATTTTGCAGTGCACATTAGACAGAAAATCTTCACGTAAAAAAGTAAGACTACACTGTAGGAGCACAGAGGAGGGCATCCTATGGAAGGGGAAACTGCTTAAGTTATAGAGATACTAAGAAAAATTACACCGACGAGGCACATAAAGTTAATTCTCGAAAGATGATAGAACTAGGTAAGCCATGCAATCAATGATACATTTGTAAGAAAGCATACAGGTGGACATTGAGTTCTCGATCTTATGTTCTTCTAACCCTCGTTGCATTCACTAACACTTCTTTAATTTTCTTTCTACTTGATATTTTAAAAGCCAATGAAATATCAGTCAATGAACTCTGAATGGCTGCTGATAGAATTTTCTTACTTCTTCACAGTAATCATGAATATAGTGAACTCCCATGGTCCCTATTTAAACTGACCCTGCACCACTCTTACGTTGTCTGACCTCTTAAAATGGTGAGCTTGATGGACCATTTGCAGCATTTTTGGCATGACAGACATGCTCCATACTCTTCTTTAATACTCATAAAGCAAATTCCAGTTAATCAGTCCTCACAGAATCCCTCAGAGGAAGGTACACGTCATGATAAATCCAGTTTTAAAGGTGTCTATATCCTGTAGTCCTGGACCATATTTCCATTGAAAGCTTCGCGTATTTAAATATTTTCCTTACAATTATTTTTTGTGTTAGTAAGGTTTCTGATCCACATTGCTTCATTAAAATAAATGATTTGATGAGCAAGGCAGCTTAAGATTCATATTCTGTGCTAATTAACAGATTCTTCTAATTGTTAGAAGGCTCCTGATGTCTTTCTAATTCTTTCAACTCATTACTTTCTTACAGAAGTTACAGTTCTTAAAGGAATAGTAACAGATACTATGAAACTTCCTTTCTACATATACACACTGCCTCAAAATACATTAATTTGTGAAAGCAGGCCAATAATTTAAAATCTGTTAATTGATGTGCTTTCCTTCCAAAACCAAGTGAAATATCTTCCCTATTTTCCATTTCTACTTTCCCATCTGGGATACTAAAATGCATTTTTAAAAGATTACTTTTAGTCGAAAATAATGTAGCAAAACATATATTAAAATCTCTATATGCTTCCACTTGAATATATTTTAGTTAGATCAGTAGATCAGATCTCAGTACTCTGGATTTCTGTTACTACAGAGAGGAACGAGGAGGAGGGATCTAATTTTATTTTGAAAATGTTCTTTTTTCTATATGATTGCTAACAAATAGAGTTTATAATGTGTCAATTTATGCTTGGATCATTATGAAGTGAGGTTTCTGGCAATTGTGTAGACGGATTCTCTGCCTGTGAGGGGTGGTGATGGAAGACACATAACTTTGATTCAGACAAAGATGATGAATATTTGAAAAAATACAATAGTAACTGTATAAATAAAAGTATATATCAAAGATATCACCCAAAGTCTAGTTTGGTGAGACAAGGGAAGAGGAAAGTAAATGAGTGAAACTGATCAGTATTTATGTATTGTTCTTTGATGCTGACCACATAGTACAACCTATGCAAAGGTTGTCGTGTTTTTGATTGACAGACATTAAGTAACTGACAGAATTTACTCAAACTGTTGTATTTATGCTAATTTCAAAAAGAAAACACTTAAATCCCACATGTTCTAATTAATATTAAATTTCAATTAATCCTGAATATAAATTGCCCCAAAGTTAGCTCTCCTGTGCTTTACTGTATGAAGGATAATAACAATTTAGGCTACCACTTAATTGCTTCTAAAAGGTTTGACATATGTTATTAGCTCATTGGATATGCTCAATAATACTGAGAAGGAAACACCTTTGACTATATATTATAAGTGGAAAAATGAGAAGTGAAGTGACCAGCCCAATAAAACACAGAGAATAAATTCTAAATGGGAAATAACATACTTTCTGTTTTTTTTTTTAATGCCAAATCTCAAATACTCTGAAAAAAAAAATAATTTGACAACTGTGTTAAGTGACTATTGAGATTCAGTCAAGCAGGTTACTTTGAGATCAGTGCTGTCCATAGGAAAATGTACAAATAAGTATTTGAAAATGATTTATTCACACTTCAAGAAGATAATTAACATACAATGTAACACAAAAGTTCTATAATACACTAATACAAGATTTTGGGTTTTTTTTTAGTTGACAAATCAGTCAATGAAGGATAAAAAAGATATCATTAATCCACATTTCTTTAAAAAATTTTTTTTAACATTTATTTATTTATTTATGAGACCAAGGGAGGCAGAACATGAGCAGGGGAGAGGGAGAGAGAGAGTGAGACACAGAATCTGAAACAGGCTCCAGGCTCTGAGCTTTTAGCACAGAGCCCGACATAGGGCTCAAACTCATGAGCTGCAAGACCATGACCTGAGCTGAAGTCAGACGCTCAACCAACTGAGCCACCCAGGTGCCCCATTAATCCATGTTTCTTAAAACCTACTGCAATTTCCTAAAAATAAATTAGCTCTAAGCTTCCCAGCAACCATAGGAAAGAGAAAAACAAGAAGGAAGCATTTCACCTTGTCTTAGAAGCAAATATGTTGTTTGTCTTGAGATCTGAAAGAAAATATCACAGAGTCTTTGTGTAAGAAGCCTTGTGTAGTCAAATATATGATATCCTTGATTGGGGAAGGGAAAAATAATTTAGATAAATTCTTTATATAATGAATTCTCCCATATCACTGGAATGCCTATTTAAATGCCTATTTATTTATTAACAGCTCTTATGTTAAAAAATATAATAAAAATATAGAAAGTAATGTGAGGTAAGTGTGTAATTTTCTATAGAACATCCCTAACATGGGATTATATCTTGGAAAACTTGAGAGATTAGTATACATCTTATCTTTGGCTCAGACTCACTCTCTTGAATGTGAGCAGTTTCAGCAAGACCATTGATGTTAGCTAATGCCTTTATTCTGTCTGTGCAGTACCTGTCCAGTGTGAGAAGCTCTCTCTTATTCCAGGCTTTATGCCCTAATGGTGTCCCCTGTTTGCCCCCAACCTCCTTCCACAAAGCCTGCCTATAACTGGGGCCATCTTACCCATGCCTTTGGCTTTCAGGGACTGCTCTGTATTTAGAACCTGTATCTATCGATCCCTCTGTCAAAAACTGTTTATCTCAATGACTAATTGTAGAGTTTAATGAGCTCTTGCACACCTTAACTACACTAAGGGAATTTCCAGTTACAATTTTCACTGTAGGTCACTGCAAGATTCATATGCTTGCAGGTACCAGGCAAAAATATAAAGTTATTGCCACGTTAGACTTTGGGTATGATTTGGCTGACATTCTGGAAGCTTGTTATCAAGTCATGTAAACTGTGCTTTTACACTTAGAGGCTTTCCCAACAACTTCATGTAATATGCTACTGATTCAATACATATTATGTATCATTTAAATCTACTGTACCAAGCAATAACCTCATGAGCTTTCATAATAGAAAATACACTAAATTGGAGAAATAATACTTTGGTCAATTATCTCATTTGATCAGTGAAACTAAAATGGAAATTATCTACTCAGCTGAATAGTTGAAAAATTATATAGGTGATATAAGTGAAATTGTTTTGCAGATTTAAAAAATGTATATATTTACAGTGTTCTTGAACTTGAATGAATGCTTATAATTATTATTCAAAGACTTTTTAAATTTTGGAATTATCCAAGTTATGGTAACTTACAATATTTAGTGAAATAGAAAACTCCCAACCATTTTGGGTAAGGTTTTACTATGTTTAATACTTTTGCTTCTGTTAAGCACGCTTTTTATTTCTTTACAAATTTCCTTCAAGCTGTTTTATCTTAAGTATAGCAGGATGTAAGTCTGGTCCCTGTGTTATTAGCCTTCATATTGAGTTTAATAATTATTTTTAGATACCTAAAACTTGCTTTATTCTTTCCCATAAGATCCTGATAGATTCTGTGTATTCAGGCTATTTTCTTCTTAGTTTAAAAATATCTATATTCTTTCTTAATGCTATCTGGGAATATATTCCTGGGAACTAAATCTAATAATCATGTTACTCAAAGATACACATGTAAAAGGAAGAAAAGAGCAGGAAGGATATGCATTATATTTTTTTAAAGGATTATCTATAGAGATTCAATTTTATTCCATACTAGGTCACTATAGGATAGAGAGTTATCTTCATCAACTTATTTCTGTTTATACTTCTCTGAGAGGCTTGTGAATGAAATTTAAAATGAACCTTGCCTAAATTTCCACTGCTCTAATTTTTTAACTGCTGTTGTTGACTTGTACAATGCAATCTCAAACCTTTAGTATGTTCTTTCTGCAGAAAACGTGTGATAGTATCCAATCAGAAATTTACCTCCATGACTTTGAGTACTACAAAACAGGACTTTGTAAAGAAATACTTAAAATTTAGACACATTTATTTAGACAATTAAATATTCAGCTGTATATTCTTGGGAACAAAGGAAGCTTTTTCTCTCTGTAGTTGACTGTTACTTGGGCACTCCCCAAATGAACTATGCCTCTGGGAATTCATGCCTAATATGGTCCCTTCCCTTCGATTCTAAGCTGGACTTGAGATGTGCTTCCCCACCACACCCATAAAACGTGGTGAGAGCAACTATTTGCTAGTTTTATACCTTAAGAAGATCTGGTAATATTTAGTTTTTGCACACTGAGAGTAGCTAGCTGCTACATAAGAAGTCAGACTGATGTCAGACCTCCATGCTGTGAGGAAGTCTGCACAAAGCTCAGGGAGGAGTACTGAGGAACCCAGCCAATAGCAAGAACTGAAGTCTGGGACCTATGGTCCAACTAGGGAAGTCCCAGCCAGACCCCAGAGTTTAAAGCCAACAGAGCAAAGCCTCCTGGGACAAAGACAAGTTCTCCCCACCAAGCCTACCCCAAGTTGCAAGTGTGAGCAAATAGGCAAAAGGAGTTACTGTTTTAAGCCTTTATGTTTTGGGGCAATGTGTTATGCAAAAACAAACTATCAAAATACTTCCCTAAAATTAAGCACCAGAAAAGAAGAGAGTCCTTGCAAAGTCTCTCATAATTATGGGTCAGAACCATTCTTAATTAATTAATTAATTAATTAAATATGAAATTTATTGTCAAATTGGTTTCCATACAACACCCAGTGCTCATCCCAACAGGTGCCCTCCTCCATGCCCATCACCCACTTTCCCCTCCCTCCCACCCCCCAACAACCCTCAGTTTATTCTCCGTTTTTAAGAGTCTCTGATGATTTGGTTCCCTCCATCTCTAACTTTTTTTTTTTTCCTTCCCCTGCCCCATGGTCTTCTGTTAAGTTTCTCAGGATCCACACAAGAGTGAAAACATATATGGTATCTGTCTTTTTCCGTATGACTTATTTCACTTAGCATAACACTCTCCAGTTCCATCCACGTTGCTACAAAAGGCCATATTTCATTTTTTCTCATTGCCAAGCAATATTCCATTGTATATATAAACCACAATTTCTTTATCCATTCCTCAGTTGATGGACATTTAGGCTCTTTCCATAATTTGGCTATTGTTGAGAGTGCTGCTATAAACATTGGGGTACAAGTGCCTTTATGCATCAGCACTCCTGTATCCCTTGGGTAAATTCCTAGAAGTGCTATTGCTGGCTCATAGGGTAGATCTATTTTTAATTTTTTGAGGAACCTTCACACTGTTTTCCAGAGCGGCTGTACCAGTTGGCATTCCCACCAGCAGTGCAAGAGCGTTCCCTATTTTATTTTGAACAGTTCTATTTGAAGGAGACACTTCAGCTATAGTCCTCTCAGTCAACACTGTACCTAAGTTTAAAGCTTTTATGGTATGTTGAACCTTTGTGTGATTAAACCATTCTTAGACTTGGGTAACTGTGGCCCCTGCATTTACTGCATGCTTCTTGCTTTGTTTGTACTGTATGTGCCCTTTGCCAAACCCAGGGAAGATCCAAGACAGTTAGTATTCCTGGGGCTTGTTTTGTTTTTTGTTTTTTTTTTTTCCTTTTTTTGCCTTATTATTAGAGTCCGTAGATTCTGAATCTGTCTGTCTTTTTGTTTCACAATGTCTCTTGCGTCAGTCTCTGTCTCATTTTCTCTCTTTCCTGCTCGGTCACCTATAGTAATATCCCCATCATTTTTATCCAGTGGCTGTCTCTGTGATAATAAGTAGAGGGCCTATTTACTGTGGTGACATAGCAGATGAGCTCTAGAAATCCCATTTATGTCATTACCTGGACAAGACAATGAAACATCAGAATCTGCCAGCACCCAGGATGTGGTGTTAAGATGATATTGAGCCCTATGTCTTGAAAATCTTGATAGTTTTTTTTTCTTTTAGTGCTTAAATAGAACTTCTGTATAAGGTGTATAATAGGTAAAAGGTGGTGGTAGGTGTGCAACGTGTGAAGGGTAGTAAGTATTTGGCTAACATAAGGTTTGGCAGTAGGGGATATTTGTAAAAGTGAGATATGAAACAGGAATTATTTTAGATTTTTAATTTTCATAAATACAAGAATACCAGGTATTTTGATTCATACAGAGTTTGATATTATTATAAATAGCATCTTCCACTGGAAAAAGATACACTTCACTCAGGATCAACCAATATCAACTTTTTAAAATTTCAAATCTTTTTGGGGGGGCTAGAATTAGATTTAAATTCATGTTCAGCTTATTAATGACTCATTGACGCATGCATTGGCTAACAAGGATGAACAGAATAGAAAACAGAAAAGTCTATTTTGTTGCTAGAAATTTTGCAAGGAGGTCTTCCTTCTAATCATTTCTCAGCTCTAGAGGATGGACAAAATGGGATTCAAAGATGATACTGAGGGCCCACTCACAATTTCTCTTTCATGAGCTAATGATACAGTGTTGTGGGACATTCATGAGGAGAATTTGGCAGACATTTGTAAATATCTTAATTCCACGGGACAAAGATACGTGGGTAAATGTAGATTTGGGGGTAGGGTATATTGTGATTTCTCAGGGTGCTTTTTTTCAATACTTGGTCCCAGAATCACCTACAACAAAAGCTCTTGGTCATGAATATCCTCTGTTTCTACCAGTTATTCTGACACAGAAGCTCTGGTCTGAAGTTTAAGAATGTCCATTTTTAACAAATTCTCTATGGTTTTTGCATCTAAATGTCTGAGAGTGATTGGGCAGGGGCAAACATAAGCCATAGTAAATAGAAACTCATGGTAAATAGAGAGAGGCCATGGTTTTTGCCAGTCTCTTAGACTCTTATCTGAAGCTGTTTCAGATTACAGCATCAGAGAAGAGAGTTGAATACCTAAAATCTGGAATAGGTCCAAGTACAAAAACATATTTAGGAAGCTGCGCTTGGGTCAAAAGCTTCCCCAAATGCAAGGCCAAACCACAGAGTGAACATTTCCTTTTCGGGACTTCACTGAAATTTACAGATGGTCAAATTTCTGGATAACTAAATTGGTCATCAAAAATTATATCAGTTAATTCATGTCAGAGGGAGAGTCTAAAATATTTGTCAGGGTCAAGGGAGACAGAAATGGGCTTGGAGTAGGAATTCAGTATAGAGATGTGACACATATGGAGCATAAAACATTTGCCTTGAGAACATGCAAAATGCCAAGATATCGCAAAATGCCAAGATATCTTTCATTGTTTGAGAGTGCGTAAACAAACAAACGAGCAACAAAAACCAAGAATTAACATGGATTTGGTGAAAAGTTCTCTTGTATAAAGACAATAAAACATAACATTCCAGACAAACTCTCCTTATATTTTTCTATAATGGACATATCTATTCTTTTCCTAGTGAAATTAATACATGTTGTAGGAAAAAAAATAAGAAAATTAAGAAAATACAAGGAAGAAAATAAACATTAACCTATCATCCCACTATCTAAGGGGGAAAATACTGTCAATATATTGATGTATATCTTTGTGTATATTTGTGTATGTGTGTAAGTGTGTGTATAACTACTTTTATTAAAAAAAAATAAAACCTAAAAAAACTAAACTAAATCAAGCAAAAATCGATTTATGCTCTACATGTTCTTTTATTTTGTAACCATTTTTCCCTATTACTCTGTAGTGATAGTTCATGACAATGTTTCTCTTTCAGTGAAAATAGCAACTCCATCATTACTTTTAATTGTTAGGAAAATTCAAATTTATTTTTATGTACTCATGTATATCAGTCTTTGAAAATGTCTTTATACCTCACATATGTGTGTGTTGTATAAAAGAAAAATTGTTCTGGCTCAGTTAAATAGGCAAGCAATAGTTTATTTGAGGTTGTTAGGTCAGGCCAGAGAAACTATTGCAACAGGAGAGATTGAACTCAACTCTGCTACACACAGAAGTCAGGAGGATTTTTATAATGCTGGAGCGAATTAATAGGAAAATATTGGGACATCAGTGAGCAGGTGATCGTTATGATTTTGCATCTGTGTTTGCGAATTGGCACTTATCAAGATGAGGCTCATTCTCCTCTCCAGAGACTGGAAGATGGGGATCCTATCTTTCTTGATTGTCTTTCAAAGGAGTGGCTCCCAGGTCAGTGAGAAATCCTGCGCTGTAAAATATTTATATCTCACAGGAGCAGAGAAAAAATTAGAATTGCAAATTGTTTAAAGTAAATGCTCTAAGAAAAGGAAGTCAGGAACCTATCATCAGGAAGAAGCCTGTCTAAAGTTTAGTCCAGAGGAGGGGAATATTAAGTCCTTCTTAGTCAATTGCACTTTGGTATAGCTCACTCTTACTTGAGTTTATACATATATTCATATTTATTTTGTTCTGATATACTTATTTTTGCCCATATCTTACATTAAAAATTCAATTCAATTTTGCTTTATACTTTTTGTATATATTTATAATACATACATGTATATTATACTGTGAAATATATATATATTATACTATATATATATTGGTTTTAAATTCCTATTTAAATTCCTATTTATTTATTGGTTTTAAATTCCTATTT